>NC_034201.2:37526724-37691724 GCF_002021735.2 Oncorhynchus kisutch | reverse complement strand
CAGTAACCGCGTGTGCACCTGGTACACCTCACTGCGAACGACTTGAAACAGTCAGAGGCACCTTCGCAGCACCTTAACCATTTCACGGCCGTCCACAGCAAGCAGCACACAAGGAATAACCGTAACCGTAATCCGTTAAGGCAGAGACCACAGCATAACTCCCCTGTCAGGCCCTACACAGTAACTAACTAACGCCTCTCTCTGGTCACTTACACTCTGTCATATTGTAAACAAAGTATTTTATTGTGTCAGTGAAATCAAATCAAATTTTATTTGTCACATGCGTTGAATACAACAGGTAAACCTTCCAAGAACTTAGGCAGTTTTAATAAAAATAGAGTTAAGAAAATATTTACTAAATAAACTAAAGTTAAAAAAAAAAAAAAAAATTTTTAACAAAATAACAATAATGAGGCTTTATACAGGGGGTACCAGTACCGTGTCTGTCTGATCATCGTGTTCCTCCCTTTATCCTATCTAAAGATTAAATATGAGAAGGGTTCGTTCGTGCAGTTTTAAACTGCTGTTTAAAATGCAATGGGAGAGCATGTGTGTATTAGCAGAAAGGAAACAGTCATGAGTAGATGCCATGATGACTAAGAGAGAGAGAGAGAGAGAGAGAGCGAGCACTGTTGTGTTCCTGGAGGAATAGGCCTCTCACTGTGGTTGGCTGGCTTTTCTGAATGGAAGCCAGAGAGTGGATGGTTTTTATCAAGTCAAACTGACTGGAAGCGCAGAGGATGTTGCGTCCCAAATGGCACCTATTCCCTACATAATGCACTACTGGCCCCTATATAAGGAACCCATCGACTCCCTGGCGTTTTATGCTCCCCTTGCTCCATCTCAGCAGCTAGTCGTATTAGAATGAGATCATTGTGACAGAGGACCCCGGGCCCCCTCTCCTCTCTCTGTGGTCCAAGTCTCAAAGGGACGCCATCGTCGTCCTACTTCTATCCTCTCTGGGGGTTTTTTGTAGAAAGAGGGCTCCAAGTTCATGTGCCAAAAAGTTGTCTTCATTAAAAGCAGAGAGCCATCCCAGCTCAAATATATGTCCCTTCTCATTAATTCAAGCCAACATCTTTGATGAGGGGAAACAAGGGTGATGACTGTTGATTTTTGGGGGGTTAATTTTACAACAAGGAAGGAAGAAAGTCTCCGAAAGTCCCTTTTGTCCGTAGTACAGTCAGCTTCTAATGCCAAGTTTACAAGTGGATATGAGTGTAATAGTATTTAATAGGCCTAACTTAACTAATATAATAAACAACTGTTTATTATTATTATTTCTTAAAACCTGACAACTTTTAAAGCATTTGTTTCAGGGCATCTTTTGTTCGATGTGATTCTGGGTTACTTCTGCAGTGGTTTTACCAGAGGGAGCTGCTTTAAAGGGAGTTACATTGACGACATGGATGAGGACATAGGCTAATCAACGTCATGCAACACAGGACATCTTAAAGTGATTTATATTGATGAGAAAAAGATGCCACTGTTCCATGGCTGCTGTGTGTCTGTGTGTCAGTATTGTGCAGCATGTGTATGTAGCATAGGGCAGGTCCTATTCCCTATATAGTGCACTACTTTTGACCAGGACCCATAGGACTCCATTTCGGACACAGACGATGTCCTCACTGTTAAACTTCTGTACCATGAGATGAAATACATGAAGAAACGACTTTCCTCTAAAACACTGTGATTGTGATCTCTGGTATTTGTATTACCCAGTAAATGTTACCTTTGTGATTTACTGAATACTGTGCTTTGTTGCTAGGAAGTTGTGTTAAGAATAGATTCCAGGTACACTGTAGATGGTTTTGTCTGCAGCTTGTCTGTGTGTTTCGCTCGTCTCATTCTGTACAGTTGTGCGAAGGTAAACCTCTCGTGGTTTACCATGGAAAATAAAGCTCAGGTTTGTTAGTGTGTCACCTGAGCAACACAACACAGCAGTTCCTCAACAGGGCGCAGGGCGACGGAAACATTTCAGAGGTCCGACCTGCTCTGTCACAACTGCATCTTTCCTACTGCGGCTGTCACAAATGGAGCAAAATGTCCCAAAATCTATTTCTTTAAACCTTTGCAGGTAGCTACATTATTTTAAACCCAGTTGTCAGGTACATTATTCTCTCTTCGACCGCACCATCTGAGGGAGCTGTGAACCCTCAGCTCTGAATGAAGAACTAAATTAGATGCAGTGAATACAAAAGTTCATTAAATTCAAAGGTTTTTTAGTTCAGAAGGGAGCACTCCATGTATAAGAAGGCAACAATGTCAGATATTCGATTTGTGGCATTGTGTGCTGTGGTCATGGATAATGGGATGTGAGGAGAGAGCGATAGATCTGTGTCAGAACCATGCCCTCTCCCCAGTAGCCTCCCTCCCAGCACATCCCACGTCCCAGGCGCAGTAGCAGGGAGGGAAGCCTGCCTGGAAGGAGTGGGTTCGCCCGGCGGTGCCGAGGCACACACACTCGTCTTTTCCATGTTTCTTTTGGATTGCGATGAAACGAGGCCGGGGGACATATCTACAGCTGCATCTGAGGACCACACTGTTGCCATAAATCTGGGAGGCTGCTTCTGGTTAGTGTCTTGGCTCCGCCAAACCCCACGCTGGAAGATGAGAGTCAGGGAGCAATTATGGGATGCAGCAGCGGCCGGGGAGCTCACTCGGGGGGAGCAGTGTTCACGTGCAACCGCATATTTACATTACAAATCATCGCCAAACAATTCACCCGACCGCAGGACAAATAAGGCCTATTGTTTCAGAAGGGATGGAAGGAGTGCACAGGGTCGTGCCAGACCATGTTCCAGCCATGCAGTACCTTCCGGCCCTCTCAGCAACTATTTTAGGTTGAGATTGAGAGAGGCAGAGCAAAGGAGAAGGGCCTTGCATGGCACTTTATTTTGGGGTGAAAATTACAGTGAGGAGGCTTACTATGTTATTTGATCGATTGCCCAATACCACCCTCTTGCTAGGCAGCTTGGCAGCGTCCCCAGAATCGCTGGCAACATGTTCTCTAGAAAACCCGGGTGGAGCGGAGGGGTTGCATTCAGGCCAAGCGGCCCGGCCGGGAGGAGTAACCCAGTGATGACAGTGCTTCTCTGTGATGCTGGGCCGCAGGGGGGCCCCTGGGGCTGGGAGTGCTGCTCTGTGGTTGTGCCCTCGCTGGGTTGGCTCATTGCTGGCTCTCACAGAGCTCTGCTGACTCCTGGCTCCTAGCGCACTGACTGCTGCTGGAGAAGCTGACTCTTTCAGAAGTGGCCAGTAAAGATGGCACTATGGGCCCTGGTCAAAATTAGTGCACTATATAGGGAATAGGGTGCCATTTGGGATGCACACAGTGTGAGTCACTCCTTTTACACAGAGCTCTGGGGAGAAGCTGGTCTGTCTGCCTTCACTCACTGGACCGTGCTGAGCTTTCCACCATGCAAAACAGTAATTAGTTCCTCAACTGCTCAGATGCAAAACTTTGCCCAGCGAACTCTGTCTTGTCTATAGTGTCTTAGCGTCCGTCACTTCCACTGATGCACTCAGTGTGTAGTGGTGCCTGGAGCAGTGGATATACTCTAATTTTGCCAGAAATTTCCCAAATGGCCCGCCCGGAGAAGAAATAGCACCCTGTGTGAAAATGTCTGTACCCTGAATGACCTAAAATTATAAATCCCATATTGGTCTTTCACAGCTAATAGTAGGCATACTATTGAAATAGATAATTGAGGCTGTCAATTGAGTCAGAAATTCACAGGTTTCTGATAATAATTTTTTTAAATCTGGTTTTCACTGTAAGGTCACACCTTTTTTAATAGAAAAACAACACAATTGAATATTCTAAGTCCACAAAAATACTTAAAACCACACCAGGAGACCACTTTTGAGGTCTGTAAAAATCTAGAAATTTAGATTTTTGAATGTAGTTAGCCTTTAATTGAAGTGTGCAGGCACCTAGCACTGTTTGGTTACTGGTGTTTCTGTAGCGCACATGAGATGGAGTTTGCAAAACAAATGGCCACTGGATTGATGCAAATAATCCTGATATCATTCTGCCAGGTAGGCTACTTTGTAGCTAGCTAACATTTAATTGAGAAGGTTTTGGGGAAAGCCTTTCCATCTGCCAGAAGACGGTTACTCCTATCATCAGCATCATCAGCATCACTATCTTTATCCTGTTCCTTCATTGTTTGAAACCTGGACGTTGTACTTTATATTATGAGGCCAAGCCAAAATCTGACCATAGAAACACTTCCTCTGATATTTCCATCTCTGTCCAAGAAACAGGTCGTATGTTGCACATTTTAGGACATGGTTTTCCTACTAATTGCATTTTGGACCATTCAGGCGTAAGCTAAACATTGTGATCTGTTCCATTAGCCTTATTAATTGATATGGCATATACCTCCACTACACTACTTTGATTCTCGTCAGTGGGGTTTAAGAAGTGAGTGTCTGCAACGTCCACTGAAAGAAAGTGGTTATACAACGTATACCTGCATATACCCTCCACTACACTACTGGTCGCACTGATCTGAAGCTGAGAATCCCCTCAGTCTCTAAATCAGTGAGGATCATCAGCAGCATCTCTCTCTGAGGACAGCGTGAATAGATGTGATAGGTAGCTTGTCTTATAATGCAACATAGACAGCCAATAGAGGGTTAAAGCTCTCCCAACATGCTGAGGATGGGGATGGGATGACTCTCCTCTCTAGGTCTTTGAGTTCTACAAGATGAAAGGAATAGCCTGAACATCAAATCAATACTAGCATCAATGGGAACATCTCCTGGAGATTAAAGACACACAGAGATGGAGAGCCGGGTGCTAATAGTGTACAAGGGCAGGCAAATGGAAAGGCTTTAATTGATGTGGGATGTGTATGGGGTGGATGATACAGAAGTGGGGGGCGAAGGTGGTAAAATGGTACATTACAGACACACACCCTCATGGCGAGCAGCGGACCCTCAGAACGAGCTGTGTGTCCTGTCGGTGTAGCGGTGCCATTGATCTCTTTAATCAATTGATCTGGCTCTCTCTCTCCACTCAAAATGCATTAAGGTTCCACTCCATGGAGCTTTATAGCTCTATTTGGTTGGTGGCCTGTTTTTATGCTATTATTTGGTATAAAAATTATGAGGATATTCTGAGTGTTCATAGTGTGGATTTTCTATTATAAATGAGATTTTGTAATAGAATGGTTGGTTATAAGACACGTTGAAGAAGGAAAACAGCCCACTCTTCTGCATAGCCCAAGCCATCTGTAGATGTTGACGACACCTTGTATATTAATTTTCTGCTGTAACTAACTTTTATGGAGAGTCAAATACATTTGTAGATTTAGTAACGAAGACGAGAGACGACATTCTTAATCTTGACTGAATTCAATATGATCTTCTCTGGCTTTAAATGCAATCTGATTAGGGACATTACTGGCTCATGTGCTCCCTGGATAAAACAGAGACATCAAATTACAGGAGGAGTTATCCGTAGGTAGTGTCACCTCTGCTTTGTGTGTGGTCTGGCTCTTGTCTGTGTTGCTCTGAAGTCTGCTCATTCTCGTCAGAGTGGTTGTTTTATGTGGAGCATTAAGAACAGAAAGGTTTTTACTAAATCCCTTGATAATGAGTCGTTTTATAGCCTGGTCCTGAATCTCAAGGGGTAATGTCATTCTCACACACTCCATGTTTATTCCCCCTGTTATATCTATGTACCGGTCAGATGTCTGGACACACCTTCTCATTCCAGGGTTTGTCTAGATTTTTTTACTATTTTCTACATTGTGGAATAATAGTGAAGACATAATGTAGTCTATGAAATAACACATATGGAATCATGTAGTAACCAAAAAAGTGTTAAACAAATCAAAAGTGCACAAATTCAGCATTTTGACATGTCTGTCCATCAACCCAAAATTCCACCATCATTGTAAAGCCTTAGTGATTCATTTACACCTGTCTCTCATTTTAAGGTTAACCCTGTTGCGTGAGGTTAACCCTGTTACGTGAGGTTAACCCTGTTACGTGAGGTTAACCCTGTTAAGTGAGGTTAACCCTGTTACGTGAGGTTAACCCCGTTTCGTGAGGTTAACCCTGTTACGTGAGGTTAACCCTGTTTCGTGAGGTTAACCCTGTTACGTGAGGTTAACCCTGTTACGTGAGGTTAACCCTGTTACGTGAGGTTAACCCTGTTTCGTGAGGTTAACTCTTGTTTTAAAGAAACGTTGAACATCTAATAGTCAAATCATAGTGTAAAAGCAGGTGAGTTGGTTCTACACTTTTTGGCCATTTGTTGGTGTTTTGTGGTGGAAAACTGAACAGGTCAAGCATAACACATCAACCCTGTTACCCACAGACAGACAGGCTAGAATAACACGTCAACCCTGTTACCCATAGACAGACAGGCTAGAATAACACGTCAACCCTGTTACCCATAGACAGACAGGCTAGAATAACACGTCAACCCTGTTACCCATAGACAGACAGGCTAGAATAACACGTCAACCCTGTTACCCATAGACAGACAGGCTAGAATAACACGTCAACCCTGTTACCCATAGACAGACAGGCTAGAATAACACGTCAACCCTGTTACCCATAGACAGACAGGCTAGAATAACACGTCAACCCTGTTACCCATAGACAGACAGGCTAGAATAACACGTCAACCCTGTTACCCATAGACAGACAGGCTAGAATAACACGTCAACCCTGTTACCCATAGACAGACAGGCTAGAATAACACGTCAACCCTATTACCCATAGACAGACAGGCTAGAATAACACGTCAACCCTGTTACCCATAGACAGACAGGCTAGAATAACACGTCAACCCTATTACCCATAGACAGACAGGCTAGAATAACACGTCAACCCTGTTACCCATAGACAGACAGGCTAGAATAACACGTCAACCCTATTACCCATAGACAGACAGGCTAGAATAACACGTCAACCCTGTTACCCATAGACAGACAGGCTAGAATAACACGTCAACCCTATTACCCATAGACAGACAGGCTAGAATAACACGTCAACCCTGTTACCCATAGACAGACAGGCAAGAAATGTTTTCACAATTATAAGCTTGCATTCAGTTGTCACTCCCTCCCTGTTGCACACAACAAGCTTCCATTCTCCCTGTCATAAGGGGATTTACACCTGGTTTAAGAAGAACTTGTCAACACTGTTACGGTCAACACTGTTACGGTCAACTCTGTTACTTTACTCAGCACTTAATAGGCACTTACTATACTAATTTATCATTTTTTACCTCTTCAAATGGGGAAAGCATGTTTTTTATTAAGTTGAATGTGTGCTCTTTATGGCATTTTGTATTACCAAGTTACACCTCTGAAAAGGCACAGAGTTGGTGGAATGACCCAGATGCTCTTATCCATAAGCACTTACAGTTAGTGCATTCATCTTAAGTCAGCTAGGTGAGACAATCACATATCACAGGCAAATATACAGGATATGAACATTCCATTTTAGCTAAACAATGGATAAATAGTGTTGTGCAACAAAAAGCATTTTAATACACATCGAAAATCTATTAATTAAAACAGTAATATTGTACACACACATGACGGTACCCATAAGCAATCATATCTGATGAAAAAACACAAATGTGAAAAATGTGTCTATATAGCGTTTTGGAAGGAACCTCTTTATATAAAGGATATTTCATGGTAAAACCGTCATATTAAAAAGCACATATAAATGGTTCATTGTCACATACACCGGATAGCTGCAATGAAATGTGTTAGTTGATGGTTTATATTTAGGTTCATGTTTTACAGCTTTGTCATTTAATTTTGTATTTTTTAAATCATCTTATTTTTTATTTTTTTAAATATTTTTTTTACATGTAATAAGGCCACACAGAGGGCCAGAGAGGATTACAGAGAACTGTGATAATCTGAAGTATCCTAAAACGACCACTAGATGTCATGTGATAAAATTCCATCAAATCTTTAAAAGTTACCAAAATTCTGTTAGTTACCAGTAATATACCCTCCCTTTGCAACCCTAGGCTGGATACAGTTTGTATTGTATCCCTGGAGGAGTGATCTAAAAGGCCTCAGTCTGTTGCTCGTCTTCACTTCAACCCCCTACTCGGAGTTAGCTGAATGCATAAATGTGGTGATGATCATTTGACAGAGCAAAGGTTTTTCATGATCCCCATTCCCCAATTCAATGGTTTGGGGGCCTTCCATGCATTCAACATAGCTTCTAAAACCCAAACTGACACTAGTTATCTAGCACGAAAGCCACTATATGCCTTTGCGAAACTCTCCAGCCCAAGAGTGAAAACTGCTGAAATACTGTATGCATCACTTTGACTAACTTGTCATAACTACTCACCCAAACATATTCCTAATCTGGAGTGATGTCAGGCGATGTTTTTTTCCGCTCATATGAAAATGGGAACAGTATGTCGGGCCCAGCTAGGGGGAGTTCTGGTTAGTAAGTATACAAGGCATTCCAAAATATTATTTCATAGACAGAACCCACAGGACAAGACTCCTTCATGCTGGCTTCTTCTCGGTTGAGTTTGAATGATATCTGTGGCCACATCAGAGCGTTGGGCCCTGTGATATCTGAGCCTAGTGGATTTAAATCGGAATGGCTGGTGGATTTAAAGCCTAACATGAGGTCCAGCTCTGGGAGACTGGTCAATAATCTAACGCTCGTTCAATAACAAACCATGTTAGCCTTCCAGGCAGGCTCACATATTTTTTAACGGTCCCATTTCCACAGAGGGAACTAGCTCTTTCTCTCTCTCTTTCTTTCAGTTTCTATCTCTCTCGACTTGCATCGCCGTTCTCTCCTCACTCAAAGGATTGAGCAAACAAACAAACAGCTGGGGTTTGAGTCTCAAATCTACAATTAAACCAGCAAATTACTGAGGCTGTTTCCTAAAAGCTCACACACTGGTAGGATTGTCAAACTGACGGCAGTACTTAGCACCTCTGAACAGAGTGTCAGCCATCAATCTCTTTTGTGTTCACACAGCCAAGACCTTGGAATTCGTCAGCAACTCAGCCTTGTTAAAATACTCCACACCAGAAGGTGGCAGTAGCATTGTTTGGCAATGCATATCCATGTGTATTGTTTATGGTCTAGATTCCAAGCTATCTGCGCTAATGTTGCTAATTTGTAGAAAGCTCTTGTTGATACTAGTCAGATGGCCACATCTAAATAACTACCTAGCAAGATGATGAAGAAACAATTGTATTTACTTGCCATAATCCCATACTGCCTTTGCCAGCCCATAGATACATTTTTAGCTAGCTATTGTTATTATATTCGCTAGCTAGCACAACATAGCTAGCTAGCTAAGGACATTGCACTAATTAGCCAGCTAACGCAGGTAGCAGTGAGATTCAAGGTGTGTTTAATGCTTACCGTAAAGACACTTCTTAGGAATCAAATTAAATACATGGAACGACATGCTCAAAACTTTATATGGTTTGCCAACAAGTTCTAAACCTTTTAATCAATGTACAGTGCCTTGCGAAAGTATTCGGCCCCTTTGAACTTTGCAACCTTTTGCCACATTTCAGGCTTCAAACATAAAGATATAAACTGTATTTTTTTGTGAAGAATCAACAACAAGTGAGACACAATCATGAAGTGGAACGACATTTATTGGATATTTCAAACTTTTTTAACAAATCAAAAACTGAAAAATTGGGCGTGCAAAATTATTCAGCCCCTTTACTTTCAGTGCAGCAAACTCTCTCCAGAAGTTCAGTGAGGATCTCTGAATGATCCAATGTTGACCTAAATGACTAATGATGATAAATACAATCCACCTGTGTGTAATCAAGTCTCCGTATAAATGCACCTGCACTGTGATAGTCTCAGAGGTCCGTTAAAAGCGCAGAGAGCATCATGAAGAACAAGGAACACACCAGGCAGGTCCGAGATACTGTTGTGAAGAAGTTTAAAGCCGGATTTGGATACAAAAAGATTTCCCAAGCTTTAAACATCCCAAGGAGCACTGTGCAAGCAATAATATTGAAATGGAAGGAGTATCAGACCACTGCAAATCTACCAAGACCTGGCCGTCCCTCTAAACTTTCAGCTCATACAAGGAGAAGACTGATCAGAGATGCAGCCAAGAGGCCCATGATCACTCTGGATGAACTGCAGAGATCTACAGCTGAGGTGGGAGACTCTGTCCATAGGACAACAATCAGTCGTATATTGCACAAATCTGGCCTTTATGGAAGAGTGGCAAGAAGAAAGACATTTCTTAAAGATATCCATAAAAAGTGTTGTTTAAAGTTTGCCACAAGCCACCTGGGAGACACACCAAACATGTGGAAGAAGGTGCTCTGGTCAGATGAAACCAAAATTGAATTTGGCAACAATGCAAAACGTGTTTGTATGTTTGGCGTAAAAGCAACACAGCTCATCACCCTGAACACACCATCCCCACTGTCAAACATGGTGGTGGCAGCATCATGGTTTGGGCCTGCTTTTCTTCAGCAGGGACAGGGAAGATGGTTAAAATTGATGGGAAGATGGATGGAGCCAAATACAGGACCCTTCTGGAAGAAAACCTGATGGAGTCTGCAAAAGACCTGAGACTGGGACGGAAATTTGTCTTCCAACAAGACAATGATCCAAAACATAAAGCAAAATCTACAATGGAATGGTTCAAAAATAAACATATCCAGGTGTTAGAATGGCCAAGTCAAAGTCCAGACCTGAATCCAATCGAGAATCTGTGGAAAGAACTGAAAACTGCTGTTCACAAATGCTCTCCATCCAACCTCACTGAGCTCGAGCTGTTTTGCAAGGAGGAATGGGAAAAAAATTCGGTCTCTCGATGTGCAAAACTGATAGAGACATACCCCAAGCGACTTACAGCTGTAACCGCAGCAAAAGGTGGCGCTACAAAGTATTAACTTAAGGGGGCTGAATAATTTTGCACGCCCAATTTTTCAGTTTTTGATTTGTTAAAAAAGTTTGAAATATCCAATAAATGTCATTCCACTTCATGATTGTGTCCCACTTGTTGTTGATTCTTCACAAAAAAATAGTTTTATATCTTTATGTTTGAAGCCTGAAATGTGGCAAATGGTCGCAAAGTTCAAGGGGGCCGAATACTTTCGCAAGGCACTGTATATGTACAGTGGTAGGGCAACGAATAGATACAGTACGTCCAAGGTCTTACTTCAGGAAAATCCAGGGGTTTAGGATGTTTCTCAACAGGAGGTTCCTCACAGGCTTAAGTTTAGGTTTAATTAAGTCACATTAAGTGGTTTGATGATGCAGCAGCACACTCACACCCAGTTTAAATGCTCCGGCTGCTGAGTGGAGCTCCACCTCATCTCATCTGTCTGTCCGGGAGCAGCAGACTATGCTTCAGAACAGGGCAGTGTTCTCTCTCTCTCTCACACACACACCCACACTGAGGGCTGAGAACTGAGAGGGGTGAGTCGGCACAGAGCGGGCCTCACGGCCTTGCTGCGCACGGCACACAGTGCAGGGGCGGTAACTATGGGAACGGCATGCCTTGTTCCTGGTGCCACGGGCGGGCACGTAGAGGCCCCAACCCAGCAGGTGGGCTCTGAGAGAGAGGAGAGAAGAGCGGGTTGGGGGCTGTATGGAGGAAGGTGTAGGGGGGGAGAGGAGGAGGAAGAGGGGGGGGCTGTATGGAGGAAGGTGGGGGGGTAGAGAAGAGGAGGAGGAAGAGGGGAGGGGGGCTGTATGGAGGAAGGTGGGGGGTAGAGAAGAGGAGGAGGAAGAGGGGAGGGGGGCTGTATGGAGGAAGGTGGGGGGGGAAGAGGAGGAGGAAGAAGGGAGGGGGGCTGTATGGAGGAAGGTGGGGGGGGAAGAGGAGGAGGAAGAAGGGAGGGGGGCTGTATGGAGGAAGGTGTGGGGGGGGAAGAGGAGGAGGAAGAAGGGAGGGGGGCTGTATGGAGGAAGGTGGGGGGGGGTAGAGAAGAGGAGGAGGAAGAAGAAGGGAGGGGGGCTGTATGGAGGAAGGTGGGGGGGGGGGGAGAGGAGGAGGAAGAAGGGAGGGGGGCATATCCACTGGAATAACTTCAGCCACATGGGCAAAGGGAATTAATCACAGACTGAATTATGGTATGAAAGGAAAGAACCCCTCCTCGATCCAACTATCTCTGGATAGATGGTGATAGATAGATAGATAGATAGATAGATAGATAGATAGATAGATAGATAGATAGATAGATAGATAGATAGATAGATAGATAGATAGATAGATAGATAGATAGATAGATAGATAGATAGATAGATAGATAGATAGATAGATAGATAGATAGATACTATAGATAGATACTGTAGATATATAAATACATACTGTAGATAGATATTTAAATAGATACTGTAGATAGATAGATTGATACTGTAGAAAGATATATAGATAGATACTGTAGATAGATTTATAGATTGATACTGTAGATAGATTTATAGATTGATACTGTAGATATATATATATATAGATAGAGACTGTAGATAGATATATAGATTGATACTGTAGATATATATATAGATTGATACTGTAGATATATATATATATATAGATAGAGACTGTAGATAGATATATAGATTGATACTGTAGATATATATATATATATAGATAGAGACTGTAGAAAGATAGGACTTGGGCGTGTGTAGCTGCCTCATTTATTTATTTATTTGTTATTTTACCAAGTAAATTGACTGAGAACACATTCTCATTTGCAGCAATGACCTGGGGAATAGTTACAGGGGGGATGAATGAGCCAATTGTAAACTGGGGATTATTAGGTGACCGTGATGGTTTGAGGGCCTATACTAAACGCTGTTCCGTGGTGAAGGAAGTTTCTGATGAACTCCACCAACGGAGTGGAGCACAGACCAGGCTTGCGTAGCTGCGTGCCTTTACTTGTTTGCTGAAATCCATACTTTTTAAATAAACGTTAATCAAATACAATCACAGACTGTTTGCTCATTGCTGTTGCTCTAAGATGGCAACTCAGCGAAAACGCGCATGTGCCAATTGAATCTCAACAAGGAAACAGTCTGTGGTTGTATGGAATTCAGAAAACAAAGAATGGCAAGCAAATACAGAGGATAAACATAGGTACAAGGTAAGCATTTCATTATTATTCTTTTTTAAGTATTCACCTTGGGCAAATCGATGTAGTCAGAGCTAAATTCGGCAAAGCTTGTCTCTGCTCCACTCCGTTAGGTAGACTTCATCAGAGACTTCCTTCACACTGAAAGGAGTCTAGTCAGCCAGGATGTGTGTGGACTGTTTGTTTTTTGGTTTTGAATGGATTGATCCATTGATTTTAGCAATAGCCATTGAACTGAGCAGTTGAAAGCAGAATCGGGGACAGGGTAGATTTCATCAGGGGTGGTGGGTCTCGTTTCAATCAGCACTAGTTTGTTTGTGCCTCTATGAAGAGCGGGAGTTCAGGGTTGAGTTAGACAGTCAGCTAGACATACAGTGTTCATCTTCCTCAGCAGTAAAGTGCAGGGTGTTGAGCGCTATGCTGTAATAACTGTGACAGCTAAATGGAGTCTTATTGAAGAATGTTCTGATTGGTCACTTGCCTCAGGCTTCTTTTGTCGACAAATGATCTGTTTATCTCACTTCACTGGGTGGGGGAGAACCAACCCCTCCTCCTTATTTACTTACTCCTCCTTCCTCACTTCCCCTCCTCTATCACTCTTCTATCATCCTCCTCCTCTATCATCCTCTTCTATTACCCTCCTCTATCACCCTCCTCTATCATCCTCCTCTATCACCCTCCTCTATCATCCTCCTCTATCACCCTCCTCTATCATCCTCTTCTATTACCCTCCTCTATCACCCTCTTCTATTACCCTCCTCTATCACCCTCTTCTATCACCCTCTTCTATTACCCTCCTCTATCACCCTCTTCTATCACCCTCTTCTATTACCCTCCTCTATCACCCTCCTCTATCATCCTCTTATATTACCCTCCTCTATCACCCTCTTCTATTACCCTCCTCTATCACCCTCTTCTATCACCCTCTTCTATCACCCTCTTCTATCATCCTCCTCTATTACCCTCCTCTAACACCCTCTTCTATCATCCTCCTCTATCACCCTCTTCTATCATCCTCCTCTATCATCATCCTCTATCACCCTCCTCTATCACCCTATTCTATCACCCTCCTCTATCACCCTCTTCTATCATCCTCCTCTATCACCCCCTTCTATCCCTCTTCTATCCTCCTCTATCATCCTCTATTACCCTCCTCTATCACTCTCTAGTCTATCACCCTCCTCTATCACCCTCCTCTTTCATCCTCCTCTATCACCCTCCTCTATCACCCTCCTCTTTCATCCTCCTCTATCACCCTCCTCTATCCCGTCCTCTATCACGTCCTCTATCATCATCCTCTATCACCCTCTTCTATCATCCTCCTCTATCACCCCCTTCTATCCCTCTTCTATCCTCCTCTATCATCCTCTATTACCCTCCTCTATCACTCTCTAGGGTATCACCCTCTTCTATCACCCTGCTCTATCATCCTCCTCTATCACCCTCCTCTATCACCGTCCTCTATCACCGTCCTCTATCACCCTGCTCTATCATCCTCCTCTATCACCCTCCTCTAGCATCCTCCTCTATTAAATCAAATCAAATGTATTTATATAGCCCTTCGTACATCAGCTGATATCTCAAAGTGCTGTACCCAGCCTAAAACCCCAAACAGCAAGCAATGCAGGTGTAGAAGCACGGTGGCTAGGAAAAACTCCCTAGAAAGGCCAAAACCTAGGAAGAAACCTAGAGAGGAACCAGGCTATGTGGGGTGGCCAGTCCTCTTCTGGCTGTGCCGGGTGGAGATTATAACAGAACATGGCCAAGATGTTCAAATGTTCATAAATGACCAGCATGGTCGAATAATAGTAAGGCAGAACAGTTGAAACTGGAGCAGCAGCACGGCCAGGTGGACTGGGGACAGCAAGGAGTCATCATGTCAGGTAGTCCTGGGGCATGGTTCTAGGGCTCAGGTCCTCCGAGAGAGAGAAAGAAAGAGAAAGAAAGAGAGAAGGAGAGAATTAGAGAACGCACACTTAGATTCACACAGGACACCGAATAGGACAGGAGAAGTACTCCAGATATAACAAACTGACCCTAGCCCCCCGACACATAAACTACTGCAGCATAAATACTGGAGGCTGAGACAGGAGGGGTCAGGAGACACTGTGGACCCATCCGAGGACACCCCCGGACAGGGCCAAACAGGAAGGATATAACCCCACCCACTTTGCCAAAGCACAGCCCCCACACCACTAGAGGGATATCTTCAACCACCAACTTACCATCCTGAGACAAGGCTGAGCTCTCCGCCATGGCACAACCCAAGGGGGGGCGCCAACCCAGACAGGATGACCACATCAGTGAATCAACCCACTCAGGTGACGCACCCCTTCCAGGGACGGCATGAGAGAGCCCCAGTAAGCCAGTGACTCAGCCCCTGTAATAGGGTTAGAGGCAGAGAATCCCAGTGGAAATCACCCTCTTCTATCATCCTTCTCTATCACCTTCTTCTATCACCCTTTTCTATCATCCTCCTCTATCACCCTCTTCTATCACCCTCCTCTATCACCCTCCTCTATTATCATCCTCTATCACCCTCTTCTATCACCCCCTTCTATCACCCTCCTCTACCACCCCCTTCTATCACCCTCGTCTATCACCCTCTTCTATCACCCCCTTCTATCACCCTCTTCTATCACCCTCCTCTATCAAATCAATCAAATCAAATCAAATTTTATTTGTCACATACACTCCTCTATCACCCTCTTCTATCACCCTCCTCTATCACCCTCCTCTGTCATCATCCTCTATCATCCTCCTCTATCACCCCCTTCTATCACCCTCCTCTATCATCCTCCTCTATCATCTTCTTCTATCACCCTCCTCTATCACCCTCTTCTATCATCCTCCTCTATCACCCTCCTCTATCATCCTCCTCTATCAGCTTCTTCTATTACCCTCCTCTATCACCCTCCTCTATCACCCTCCTCTATCATCCTCCTCTATCAGCTTCTTCTATTACCCTCCTCTATCACCCTCCTCTATCACCCTCTTCTATCATCCTCCTCTATCACCCTCCTCTATCACCCTCTTCTATCACCCTCCTCTATCACCCTCTTCTATCATCCTCCTCTATCAGCTTCTTCTATTACTCTCCTCTATCACCCTCCTCTATCATCCTCCTCTATCATCCTCCTCTATCATCCTCCTCTATCATCATCCCCTCTGATAGAAAGAAGAGGCTCATCTCTAATCTCAAATCAGTGGAGCTCTCTGACTAGACAGAAAGACTTCAGAGACATTCACATTGCTTTGTTTGTAAACACCGGAAAGCAGAGTATACCATTTACATTTTATAGACTGATTCATGGCACGGGAACTTGGGGTGGAGTTTACACAATTTGGTCATGTCATTCTGAGGGGAAGTGTTGAGATGTCTGAACTGAAAGGGACCTCTTGGACTGAAACAGTTACCACTTCCATACTATGACAAATGTAGTCCAAAGTTCAGAGTGGAAGTACAGTGCCCCCCCCCCCCCCCCCCCCAAGACACTCCTCTCTTCTCCCAGTCCTTTGATGTTCCCACCATTTAATAAAGAGCCCAGTAAGTGGTGTGTAGAGTAGAAGACACTCTGGCACACCCCACCCCTACCCTGCCCTGCGGTGCACTGGACCAACCCTCCCTGACTGATCCCCAACCCACACACACAACACACACACACTCCTGGAGACCGAGTAGCAGACCCCGCTAGGTCTTATCATGTGAGGGGGAGCTACAGAGGGCTGTCGTGTGACTCTGTAATTAGTATGTTGGTGGGCGGCTCACTGAGGATTGAGACGGCCAAGCAGTAGCCATGCTGAGGGAAGGTCTGAGTGGTAAACCAGAGAGAGGTCTGGTGCCTAACTTACCATGCCTTACCTCTGGGTATTATTTCAGTTACTTATGGACGAGATCACCCCTCTCTCTGTCTTTTCTCTTTTCGCTCTCATGTCTCTCCCTCTCTTCTCTCCCACCCCCCTCTTCTCATCTCTTCTCTTTCTCTCTCACCCCCTCTTCTCATCTCTTCTCACCCCCTCTTCTCATCTCTTCTCACCCTCCTCTTCTCATCTCTTCTCACCCTCCTCTTCTCATCTCTTCTCACCCCCTCTTCTCATCTCTTCTCACCCCCTCTTCTCATCTCTTCTCACCCCCCTCACCCTCCTCTTCTCACCCCCTCTTCTCTCCTTCTCACCCCCTCTTCTCATCTCTCCTCACCCCCTCTTCTCATCTCTCCTCACCCCCTCTTCTCATCTCTTCTCACCCCCTCTTCTCATCTCATCTCTTCTCACCCCCTCATCTCATCTCTTCTCACCCCCCTCTTCTCTCCTTCTCATCTCTCCTCACCCCCTCTTCTCATCTCTTCTCACCCCCTCTTCTCATCTCTTCTCACCCCCTCTTCTCATCTCTTCTCACCCTCCTCTTCTCTTCTCACCCCCTCTTCTCATCTCTTCTCACCCCCTCTTCTCATCTCTTCTCACCCCCCTCTTCTCTCCTTCTCACCCCCCTCTTCTCTCCTTCTCACCCCCTCTTCTCATCTTCTCACCCCCTCTTCTCTCCTTCTCACCCCCTCTTCTCATCTCTTCTCAATTTCTCCCTCTAATGCCAGAACCCTCAGCTTTCTTGTGCTTTTCTAGAACAAGGATGACAGTGAAACAGTATAGAGGGGGTTTTCATTGATAAAGTTGTGATCAGTTTTAGTAAGTCTAATGATAATAGTATATTTTTAGTTCATGGCAGGGTTTTTTGATATGCTGTGGTATTTCCCAGCGGGCTGCCAAGTCTGCTTTCAGAAACATGCTGCGAGTGAAAGCTGTCCCATCCGCCGTAGAGGACAGGTTTCACTATGATTCACACAGTGCTGAATGTATAGTCTGTTGAACACTATTACAGTCAGACCATTCAACCACTGACTGACGGGATTTGATTCAAAGGGGATCTTTAAGAACATTTTGAAGGGGGATCTTTACCCTGTAAAGTTAAAGGGTGGATTCACAAAAGGTCACGTGCGTTGTATGGGACTCAGAACGTGGTTCCAACCCCATTCCCTACCACAGCCCCCAACGAGGTCAGAGACTACGGTCCATATAGAAGTCTTGACATTTCACACAAACAATGAACACCCAATAATAACCAGACACGTCATACTTTCAGCCGCTTTGACAATGCTCTTATTTCACTGCTTATGGTCTGGTTCAGACACAGAACGCCATTAAACAAACAAATATGTCTGGGTCTCTGTGTTAAAAGGTTTATCTATTGTGTTGATAAACCATAAAGAGGAGGAAGTGTGTGTTTTCACCAGGATTTATGACTTCTGTGGTCATCTCATTTCCCTTAATTCCGCGTCAATATTATGTTTACGGATGACTCCTCTGATGATATGAACAGGAAGACCATTAGTTCAAATAGCAGCGGGAACTAGTTTGGGGGTGTGGGGCTGACCTTTTTTCAATGACGTGGGGGGGGGGGGGTTCGGTCTTCAGGCGGCTGTATCATTCCGCAAATACAGGACTAGTAAAGGCTCAGTGCACTGCTTTTGTGAGACTTTGTGAGACACCCTCAGCACCCCTACTTCCTGTGACTATGTTAGTTAAGTTTTTAACCAGACCATTAAAGACTATTTCAGTGGAGCTGAACACATCTTTATTGTTGTCTGTCTGTGCTCATTTAGATTGAGATGGTTAGTCCGCCTGTTTGTACAGTGGGTTGGCCTGTCCGTCTGTCCCTCAGTCCCATCTATTGTTACGTTAGAGACAGCATGGCTCTGCAATGGAGCATTTCCATAGTGCTGCACAGAGGTGACACTCTGCCCCACCAACATAGCCCAGCATCTGCCCCACCAACATAGCCCAGCATCTGCCCCACCAACATAGCCCAGCATCTGCCCCACCAACATAGCCCAGCATCTGCCCCACCAACATAGCCCAGCATCTGCCCCACCAACATAGCCCAGCATCTGCCCCACCAACATAGCCCAGCATCTGCCCCACCAACATAGCCCAGCATCTGCCCCACCAACATAGCCCAGCATCTGCCCCACCAACATAGCCCAGCTTCTGCCCCACCAACATAGCCCAGCATCTGCCCCACCAACATAGCCCAGCATCTGCCCCACCAACATAGCCCAGCAGCTGCCCCACCAACATAGCCCAGCATCTGCCCCACCAACATAGCCCAGCATCTGCCCCACCAACATAGCCCAGCATCTGCCACACCAACATAGCCCAGCTTCTGCCCCACCAACATAGCCCAGCTTCTGCCCCACCAACATAGATGTCCACAGTGTTGTGTGTGTGCGTATTTTAGTCTTTATACATGGCTGCGTTCAGTGCGTTGTTATGTCTGCCTGGGCTTTGATGTTCTCAAACCTCAAACTAAGTGGTGCTCATTTTGGGTAACTCTGGAGAGGCACAATCACTTCCAGATTGGGCCTCCTACTCTGTGTGATTGGCTGTTGTTGGTGCTATAATGGCAGGGAGTGTCAGTGACAGGAGTACTTCTGCCTGACCGTCAGCCACTGGACATGGACCCTGGGCACTGGATATACTCATAGGGTACACACACACATATGGAGAACACATCACAGGAGGTCGGTGGCGCTTTAATAGGGGAGGACTGGCTTGTGGTAATGACTGGAGCGGAATCAGTGGAATGAAATCAAATACATCATGGTTTCCATGGTTTCCATGTGTTTGATGCCATTCCATTCACTCCATTCCAGACATTAATATGAGCCTCAGCAGCCTCATGTGGAACACATGTATACACAAACACACCCTACTGGGCACACTGCGTCATATCAATGTGGTTCATTGGGTAATATTTGGTGCTGACGTTGATCAATGAGATTACAGCCTATATTCACCCAGCCTATATTCAACAGTAACCTCGAAATGTGGCCATGGATGTTACTCATTTTAAGGTTGAATTAGGGATGCACAATTAATCAAATTCACATAAAATTATTCATATTGGCATGCGCAATACATATATCGCAAGAGATCCATATCACATGCAATATTTTAAAACGCCACTCAACCGTGTGTAAAACATTTTAAAACGCCACTCAACCGTGTGTAAAACATTTTAAAACGCCACTCAACCGTGTGTAAAACATTTTAAAACGCCACTCAACCATGTGTAAAATATTTTAAACCGCCACTCGACCGTGTGTAAAACATTTTAAAACAGCACTCAACCGCACTCTTGGTAAGCAACCCCAGTGTAGATTTGACCTTGTGTTTTAGGTTATTGTCCTGCTAAAATGTGAATTTGTCTCCCAGGAAAGCAGACTGAACCAGGTTTTCCTCTAGGATTTAGCCTGTGCTTAGCTCTATTGCTTTTCTTTTTATCCTAAAAAACTCCCTAGTCCTTGCCGATGACAAGCCTACTCATAACATGATGCAGCCACCACCATGCTTGAAAACATTGGCTGTAATCCCTGAGCAGTTTCTTTCCTCTCTGCCAACTAAGTTAGGAAGGACGCCTGTATCTTTGTCGTGACTGGGTGTATTGATACACCACAAAGAGTGTAATTAATAACTTCACCATGCTCAAAGGGATATTCAATGTCTTTTTTTCTTATTTTTAACCCATCTACCAATAGGCAGTGATGTAAAGTACTTAAGTAAAAATACTTTAAAAGAACTACTACTTAAGTCGTTTTTTGGGGTATCTGTACTTTACTTTACTATTTATATTTTTGACAACTTTTTGACTTTTACTCCACTACATTCCTAAAGAAAATAATGTACTTTTTACTCCTTACATTTTCCCTGACACCCAAAAGTACTCGTTATATTTTGAATGCTTAGCAGGACAGTCTAATTCACACACTTATCAAGCGAACATCCCTGGTCATCCCTACTGCCTCTGATCTGGCACTCATTAAACACAAATGCTTCATTTGTAAATTACATCTGATAGTTGAACTGTACCCCTGGCTATCCGTAAATTTAAAAAACAAGAAAATCGTGTCGTTTGGTTTGCTTAATATAAGACATGTTTAATGATTTATACTTTTACTTTTGATACTTAAGTACATTTCAATCCAAATACTTTTAGACTTTTACTCAAGTAGTATTTTACTTGGTGACTTTTACATGAGTGATTTTCTTTTAAAGTATCTTCACTTTTATCCAAGTATGACCGTTGGGTTCTTTTTCCACCACTGCCAATAGATGCCCTTCTTTGTGAGGCAGTGGAAAACCTCCCTGGTCTTTGTGGTTGAATCTGTGTTTGAAATTCACTGCTGGTTTGAAGGACCTTACAGATAATTGTATGTGTGGGGTACAGAGATGAGGTAGTCATTCAAAAATCATGTTAAACACTATTATTGCACACAGAGTGGGTCCATGCAACTAATTATGTGACTTGTTTTGTACTCCTGAACTTATTTAGGCTTGTCATAACAAAGGGGTTGAATTCTTTTTGACGCAAGACATTTCAGCTTTTCATTTTTTATTCATTTGTAAAATAAAAAAATAAAAAACATTATTCCACTTTGACATTATGAGGTATTGTGTGTAGACCAGTAAAATCTCAAATGTAGGCTGTAACACAACAACATGTGGAAGAAGTAAATGAGTGTAAATACTTTCTGAAGGCACTAAACGTTCTAAACAGCATCATTGATGATATATGGTTACATTTCATTTGCTCTGTTAAACCTGCGCTTTGGAATGAGTTTGATAGGAACAGTGAATCTATTTCATTTTTAAGTGGAGATCTCTCATCAATCATTCTCACGCACATTGGTAATAGTCAGTAACTAATATCATAGCTAAACAGAGCTGTTAAAACCCTGGATAGAAGCCCAAAGTGTAGCTGTAGATTGATTGATAATTTTTTCTGATAGTGGTTATAACCTTGAAGATCTGACATTGTTTTAAAGGTCCAAATTCAACATATTTTATACAACCTTGGTCTATGTTGAAATTTGGTTACCACGATGACATAATCCTGTGGTAGAAATTTCACCTCAAAACAACAGTTTATAAGGATGACATTTTTCAAATCCAATGTATTTTCCACATCACAATACATTGACAATGTTGATTCAACCAGTTTGTGCCCAGTGGGACACATTCATAAACACATCCACAAAAGCACACACACACACACACACACACAGTCACGCACACACATACAAATGTCCAAACAGCATCACTTTTATCCACAACAGCCTTCTACTTGTTGTTGTTGTTGTTGTTTTACTGTCTCAGTCTTTTTATAGAACCTTAAACTTAATCATCCACTCTTAAAATGATTTCCATCCCCAGCTGACCTGTATCCATATATAGCACAGAGCCAGTTCCAGGATCAAACAGAATGTAAATGTCTCAGGTCTCATTCTGACGACTTTCTGTGCCCCTTCAGCCAGCCCTTTCACTCTCACACAGTCAGGTGTGGGTAATTTTCCCCTCTATACCACTGCTCGCACACAAACCTGAGGGTGTGTGTATGAGTAATGCCTAGTGCACCACAGCAAGGCTCTGGCTCAGTGTGGCGCTGGTACAGTGGATGGGTTAAGTCACATCTGTCGCCCCTCCTGCTCATCTGTGTACTTGCCTGTCTGTGTCTGCATCCCAGCCACTCAATGTGGGATTTCACAGGGGCGTCAGATTGCCTACACTGTATGCAGTACAGTCGGAACAGGGTCTGTAACGTAATGAACAGTACATGACATTACAACCATAGCAGTTTTCTGTACTTAACACAATGGCAATTCATGGGAACTTGCAACTGATTCACATGTCAAATTAGTGTTTTATTAGTGCTATTTTATCTTGTATCTTAATTCATGACAATGTTACAAAACTACAAATTAACAACATGACTCTGATTTGGATTTTATCTCTCTTTTTTTTAACCTTTATTTATACAGGTAAGTCGATTAAGAACAATGTATTTTTTTACCTACTTGAAAGCCCCAAACAAGACCATTCAATCCAAATGATTGTAGCTCATTCAACCTTGATATATAGCAGAGGGCCAAGATGATGAACAATGGAGAAGTGAGTGTGTTTAATGTATCAACGATGAAATAGAGATTAAAGACGTTACTCTCAAAGCACTCTGGCCGTGCTGCGAACAGGACCCCTAATTTCCGCTTCAAAAAACCTTCTTAGGTCTGTGAACACCAAAGAATACATTATGTGTAAAGTGTTTCATCAGCATAGGGAATGAAGCGGCAGAGACATGGGTCAACGTGTAGCCTATTGGCCGTCGGGGGGGGAAGGTCATCATCCATCATTAATTCCCAGTGATGTCTCAAACACCATTACCTCTTATTTAACACCGGATTCCTGTTCAAACACAACCCCGCCAGATAAAAGGCAATATCAATATGCTAATATATGTCCTTTTAAGTGAAATTAGATTACTGAAGGATGAGCGCAGTGCGTTTGCCGTACTTTAAAAGGTTTAATATCTAATTGGAATTTTGTCTTTGATGTTATTGGAGACCAAAGATTTAGATACGAGTTAGATTGAAGTCTTGAGTTAATTCACCTTTCTGTGAGTGTGAGTGTGTGTGTGGGGGGGGGGGGCATATTTGTGTGCGCTCGCTCCTATGCGTGTATCCCGTTACAACGTGGTTTAATAGAGGGAGGGTGATAATAATTTGGTCTCTGTGAGTGTGTGTAGAAAAGGAACACACATAGAGAACCACTTCAAGGATGGCTAATTGCCTTTAGGAAGGCAAAGATGTAAATATTAAATTGTGTGGCTATAATGTTATGATGGTACATCACCCTCAGACCTTGGAACAGAACCATTGAATTGAATTGAGAGAGAGAGAAAGAGGGGGAGAGAGAGAGAAAGAGAGAGCTACGCAAAGAGAGAGAGAGAGTGAGAGCTTTGGCAATGTTAACATATGTTTCCCATGCCAATAAAGCCCCTTCACTCCTGAATATACTGTAGACCCCACCCCTTCCCTCTCTCTCTCTCAATTCAGTTTCAATTTAAGGGCTTTATTGGCATGGGAATCATATGTTAACATTGCCAAAGGAATGTAGATAATAAACAATAGTGAAATAAACGTAAAACAATTTTAATTACTTAAAAATCATACAATGTGATTTTTTCTGGATTTTAGTTTTAGATTCCGTCTCTCACAGTTGAAGTGTACCTATGATAAAAATTACAGACCTCTACATGCTTTGTGAGTAGGAAAACCTGCAAAATCGGCAGTGTATCAAATACATGTTCTCCCCACTGTAAGTGTCTTATATCGGCTGAAAGCTTAAATTCTTGTTAATATAACTGCACTGTCCAATTTACAGTAGCTATTACTGTGAAAAAATGCCATGCTATTGTTTGAGGAAAGCTCCTAACAACAAAACACTTTTTTCACCACGATAGTTTTGATAAATTCACCTTTGAAGGTGAAATTTGTACTTACATTCTGAAATCTTGCTCTGATTTATCATCCAAAGGGTCCCAGAGATAACATGAAGTGTTGTTTTGTTAGATAAAATCCTTTTTCATATCCTAAAGAGTTCCATATGGCATACACGATCGATTTTGTATTTCCACTCGTTCAATTTGCAAAGAAAGAAATCTGTGAAAATCTAACCCTAAACGTTGTTTCAACCAGTCAAATCATGTCCGTATGTATTCCTCAGTGATCCTAGAGCGTAACCAGACTTCACTATATCATTTGGGGTGTAGTATATCCTATAGGACACAAAATTTGGTCAGACATGGCACACCGATGACATGGGCTGTCTTCACTTGATCGACTCTAACTTTGTCAAACAAAACTAGCTAGATAGCCAATGAGCTGGGCTTTACTGGAGTATTTACGGAAACCCTGTATCTGTCGCACAATGTAGCTGCTAACCTTGTGCGACAGCATGCCTTTACCTTTTGGACAAAAATTATAAGAATATTCAGAGTTATGAAGTTATGAAAACTGGTTGTTTTACAAATGTTGAGCTTATAATATGGCTACTAATACTGGAAATACTAATAATGGAAAAGCCAAGTCCAAGTATACAGATTTGACGATTTTCTTGCAGAAAATGTTTATATAAATGCAAATGTCTCCTTCACAATTTGCCCAAATGTACCTAGGTGACTTCACACTAAATGTCATGTAGTTCGCTCATACTTCAAGTTATGAAGTATGAAACTTTGCACATACACTGCCGCCATCTTGTGGACACCATCGGAATCACAACCAGAGTGATGGTTAGAAGTGGGACCTTTCTGTTGCATTTCAAAAAGGTAGATTATTATATATTTTTTTCTCTTTGTAGTTTCTTCTACCAGATCTATTTTATTATATTCTCCTACATTCAATTCACATTTCCACAAACTTCAAAGTGTTTCCTTTCAAATGGTACCAAGAATATGCATATCCTTAATTCAGGGCCTGAGCTACAGGCAGTTAGATTTGGGTATGTCATTTTAGGCGAAAATTGAAAAAAAGGGGGCTATGCCTAAGAAGTTTTTAAATGAGTCTGGAAGGAGAGTTTAGAGTCTAGCCAGACACCTAGGTATTTATAGTTGTCCACATATTCTAAATCAGAACCGTCCAGAATAGTGATGCAGGCGGGTGCGGGCAGAGATTGGTTGTAGAGAATGCATTTAGTTTTACTATAATTTAAACCTCGGAAGGAGCGGAAGGAGCGTTGTATGGCATTGAATCTCGTTTGGAGGTTTGTTAACACAGCGTCCAAAGAATGGCACACTGAACTCTATCTGAGAAGTAGTTAGTGAACCAAGCGAGGCAGTCATTAGAGAAACCAAGGCTGTTGAGTCGCCGATAAGAATACGGTGATTGACAGAGTCGAAAGCCTTGGCCAGGTCGATGAAGACGGCTGCACAGGACTGTCTTTTATTGATGGCGGTTATGATATTGTTTAGGACCTTGAGTGTGGCTGAGGTGCACCCGTGACCAGCTCGGAAACCAGATTGCATAATGGAGAAGGTACGATGGGATTCGAAATGGACGGTGATGTTTGTTAACTTGGCTTTCGAAAACTTTAGAAAGTCAGGGCAGGATAGATATAGGTCTGTAACAGTTTGGGTCTAGAGTGTCTCCCCCTTTGAAGAGGGGGATGACCGCAGCAGCTTTCCAATCTTTAGGGATCTCAGACGATACGAAAGAGAGGTTGAACGGACTAGTAATAGGGGTTGCAACAATGGCGGTGGAACATTTTAGGAAAAGAGGGTCCAGATGGTCTAGCCCAGCTGATTTGTAGGGATCCGGATTTTGCAGCTCTATCAGAACATCAGCTGTCTGGATTTGAGCGAAGGAGAAGCGGGGGGGGCTTGGGCCAGTTTCTGCGTGTGTGTTTTTTGCTAATTTTAACCTCACACTTGTTGTTTGTGTACATGGATTTTATAATATTGTATGTTTGTGCCCCAACACCACTTTCCATCAATTTGTATTGCCGATCCTCATGCCAAATTGAGTCAAAAGGTTTTTTGAAATCGACAAAGCATGAGAAGACTTAGCCTTTGTTTTGGTTTGTTTTGGTTGTTTGTCAATTAGGGTGAATATGTTCTCTATCATATGGCAATTTGGTCAAAAGCCAATTTGACATTTGCTCAGTACATTGTTTTCACTGAGGAAATGTACGAATCTGCTGTTAATGGCAATGCAGCGGATTTTCCTATGGTTGCTGTTGACGCATATCCCACGGTAGTTATTGCGATACCTCTCTCTTTCTCTCTCTCAGCTCTGATGTTGTGTTGCTGTGTGTTTGGAACAATACAAGTAGTGGTAGTATTTTGTTTTAGCTCTCCCACATCATACTGATGTGAACCTGTTTTAAGAGGTTTAGATGTGATGTAATCAGGTGGGGATAGGGGTAATGTTGAAAGTGGGTTTTAGTAATGTGTGTCGGCACGCATGGAAGGACTGCCTTAAAGTGATAAGGCATTCACTTTATAAAACAGCAGGGGGCCAATGTGAAGCCGGCCAGGCGAGCCTCAGCCTCTCCCTGTTGTGCTGCTGCTGGAGTCTTCAGAGCAGCAGAGAGAAACATAACCTTTCTGAAGTATGTACATACACATGAAAATCAATGCCTCAGCCAAACTTTCAAACACATACACACACTGACAACATATGAAAGGCTCTGCTATTGGAACTGTGTCCAAGAACGGGTGAATACCTCCAACATGGTAACCACTGTGACATATCATATGTCACACAGCATGCTGTTAGCATTAGAAATAACTGGATTTCACCTAAGTTATTGAAAGCCATTTGTAAACAGAAACATGAAAGCAAACAAGCTCTCACGCAGCCTCCCTTGATCATCAAAGTCCTATCGATCAAATGTACCCCCACACCCTCCACCCCTCCCCGAATCCCCAGCCAACCCAATGGGAGCAAATGTATTCTGCTTCCAAAGCACATCTGTTTGTTCCAAGCCATGCTTAAAATTACGTCTGTCTGTCTGTCTCTCTCTCTCTCTGTCTGTCTCCCCCTCACTCTCTGTTGCAGTCCAACAAAGTTTCAGTGGTCCAACAGTCTCACGGGATGCACCCCCTGACGTCCCTGCTGCCCTACAGCAACGACCACTTCAACCCCAGCCCCCCTCACCTGCCCACAGACATGAGTCAGAAAGGTAGGTCAACCTATCATCTCCCTCATCCTAACACACACCAGCCAGACCTCTGGGAAAGCCTTCTCCTGTCAGTCACCACAGCAGAGTAGTACAATCATCCTCTAGCCTTCTCCTGTCATTCACCACAGCAGAGTAGTACAATCATCCTCTAGCCTTCTCCTGTCAGTCACCACAGCAGAGTAGTACAATCATCCTCTAGCCTTCTCCTGTCAGTCACCACAGCAGAGTAGTACAATCATCCTCTAGCCTTCTCCTGTCAGTCACCACAGCAGAGTAGTACAATCATCCTCTAGCCTTCTCCTGTCAGTCACCACAGCAGAGTAGTACAATCATCCTCTAGCCTTCTCCTGTCAGTCACCACAGCAGAGTAGTACAATCATCCTCTAGCCTTCTCCTGTCAGTCACCACAGCAGAGTAGTACAATCATCCTCTAACCTTCTCCTGTCAGTCACCACAGCAGAGTAGTACAATCATCCTCTAGCCTTCTCCTGTCAGTCACCACAGCAGAGTAGTACAATCATCCTCTAACCTTCTCCTGTCAGTCACCACAGCAGAGTAGTACAATCATCCTCTAACCTTCTCCTGTCAGTCACCACAGCAGAGTAGTACAATCATCCTCTAGCCTTCTCCTGTCAGTCACCACAGCAGAGTAGTACAATCATCCTCTAGCCTTCTCCTGTCAGTCACCACAGCAGAGTAGTATAATCATCCTCTAACCTTCTCCTGTCAGTCACTACAGCAGAGTAGTACAATCATCCTCTAGCCTTCTCCTGTCAGTCACCACAGCAGAGTAGTATAATCATCCTCTAACCTTCTCCTGAACAAACGTGAAGTGGTACTTCCTGCTTAATTTAAACACGCACACAAACTCCACCCCTGATTCCTGAACTGCAGCAGTGGAGCCGTGTGGAGCCGAGCAGCAGCTGCAGCCCAGAGACAGGATCTGCATCCCAAATGGCACCCTATTCCCGGTATAGTGCACTACTTAACACCAGAGCCCTATGCACCCTGGCCAAAAGTAATGCACTATGTAGGGAAAAGGGTGCCATTTGGGATGCCGGCTAGAGACAAGCCCTTCTTTCCAGGGAGCCTCCGGCTGTCCCACCACCACACTTGAAGTGGTCGCATCCCCAAGAGGGGCTGCCTGCCTGCCACACACACACACACAGAGAGCTGGAAGCAATTAGGGTGACAATCACACAGGGCCATCCACAAGGTTCTGCTTAGGATGCTCTCACAGTCGCTCGCACACTTGGCTCACATAGTCCCTCAAGAGACTTACACACCACGAGCTCTCCATCACTCTCCTCAACATCTCCTCACATGAGCTTACTACTCACATACAGAGAGATAGCGATGGACACACGTGTTCAATTTCATTTTTATTAATTCTATAGATCTGATTCATTTTCAGTGGAAGGGAAAAACTACATTTTAACCCAAACACAGCTTTAAAAAACGAGCTGATGAAAATGCCCTCCTGTAGTGATCTGATGAAGACTGACCTGGGCTGAATAGCGATCAGTGTTGGGGTGTGGCCAAGACTGTGTCTGTCTGTCAGTACTACTGCCTGTGGTCAGAGAAAGGCCCCGACCTTTCTCTGACCACTCAGACAGGGGCAGGGGAAGAGAGTGAAGGCCCCTCTCACAGAACAGTGTAGGGTAGCAGGCATCAGCCCAGACAATCTCTCTGTCTCCAGCTGGGAATCCCCCTGCTCTGCCACTCCTTGTCTAGACTGGGGCTGGGCAGTGTAGTAGCTAAGTAACATGACAATGCCCAGGGGTGATGTGAGGGTTGATGCCAGTGACTCACCCCATAATGAGAGGTCTAGACCTCCCTTTACACACCTGATACCTCCTAGTCCTTACCCCCTTCTCACACCCTCTCACCTCACCCCCTTAGCTCACACATAATCACATCACACCCCACTTACCTGACACCTTACACTGCAGGACTACTGCAGGAAGCTCACATTTCACATCATACCTCATAATGCAGTGTACAGAGACTACAGCTGACAGAGTGTGAGTTTCCGGCAGCTTCTCTGACAATAGGCCCCTCACATTCCCTCCATCCGTCTTCCTTTCCCTCACTCTGCCAGTCTGCCTGCATATCAGTCAACCTGTCAGTCTGTCATTTAATCTGTCAGTCAGTGCATTCAGTACAGACCTGTACTATTAGTCATTCAGTGTGTCAACCATCATACCGAACAAAAGTCACACCATCTTGTCACATTTGTTCACGTGTGCAGTCGTCAGATGTGACTGTTTTGCTGCATTAGGGTGAAAAAGAGAGAAGTTCAATAGAAACCAAAACTACTGTACTGTACTGGGGTTTGTCTTTGAGACGTTTTCAGGGCACAGCACCTGAGCTACTGGCCACTCATTTAGAACTGTGATATGATAGCAGTTTCACTTTTTGTGGTTTTGGTAACAGTAAAAGGTAATCCGTATTGAAATGCTATTTTAAACAGTATATCCTAACAACATCTTGGGGAGTTATCTGACTAACCAGTTTGATCTTTTACTGGCGACTGATTCTGGGTCTAATGTCATTTCACATGTTTTTAAATGGTCATTCCAGGAGTATTTCATGTTGTTATTTACTGTAAGACTTAGTAGAGCAACAAAATTAGGCAAGAAATTAATAACTGGAAGTTGAAGTTAAATGTAGTTATTACTAGTGCAAACTCATCAGACGTTTGTGTGATGTAACTGTGTTTGGACTCTGGAGAGTAGAGACTGAGACTGCAAGCTGTTCTCTACACGAAGGACATGGGCTTTTTCAGGAAGGGGTCTGTAGGGAGGGAGGGACGGGTCTGGAGGGAGGGAGGGACGGGTCTGGAGGGAAGGATGAGAGAGTCACGTTGACTCAGTCACATTCCAGTCCTTCAGATTTATAGATGGTCCAGTGCAGAAACAGGCCTACAGCAACGGCAAATTACAGTCATCTGCAGCATTCTTCTGTAACAAATATAGGTTACCTTCGGGTTGTGCTTAAGTGCTAGGTGCTCGCTGTTGACAAATGACTTCCTTTGAAAGGCACGGAGAAAGCCATTTTGTTTTGTGTCGGGACGCTGCTCTTTTATGTGATTCCATCTCCATAATGGAAAACATCACGTCTTCTCAGGAGCTTCTGACTGACTGACACATCATGGGAAGGAACTTGGATCAAGATCCCTTTGTTATAAAGCTATTGTTGGTGGTGCGATGCAGGCAGCAGGGACCAAACAGTAAAACAGCTGGCCCAAGGAGAAGACGACAGAAGCTCAGAATGGCAATGTTATTTTCACAGGAGGCTGGCTGTTAGAAAGGAGTGGAATGAAAGACCTAGTTCACAGAGTTTTTTTCCACTTCACTTGGTAGTGAGTCAGATGTACTGGATCAACAAGATGCTGGGGGCCTCTGGTGGAAACCTTTGACCTTAGTTCTCGTACATCTTACATCAACACCCCCTTGACCCTTCCAATTAGCTAGTGAGCACACACACACATACATACACACACACAGCAGGGATGTATGAGAATGGGGTGGTTGTGTGTGTATGCGTGTGTGTGCGCATGTGTGTGTGACCTGTGTGTGTAATGGTAGGTGCCCAGCCAGGTAATGAGGCCCTTGCTGAGTCAAGGGCCCTGAGTTAATGAGCGTGTCTTCTCCTGCGTGTCCCCTCCAGGCGTTCACAGGCCCCAGTCCCAGGACATCTCAGGTTTCTACTCCCTACCCCCTGGCGGTGTAGGACAGATGCCCCCCTCCATGGGCTGGTAAGTCTTATGCAAACTCACACACACTCACATACTCTCTCGTACACACACATATGGGCACACAGGCGGCAGGTAGCCTAGCGGTTAGAGCGTTGGGCCAGTAACCAAAAGGTCGCTGGTTCGAATAGCCGTGCCAACAAGGTGAAAAATCTGGCGATGTGACCTTCGGCAAGGCACTTAACCCTAATTTGCTCCAGGGGCGCCTTAGTACTATGGCTGACCCTGTAAAACTACACATTTTACTGCACCTATCCTGTGTATGTGACGATAAAGCATTATTATTTTACTATTCCTTTTTTACACAAACAGATACACACAAACACATACACCACACTGACCTGCACCACTGGCCCCTGCTAGCTACATCCACCAGTCCAGTCTCACCTAAGCCACATTAATTGCATGGCAGCCACTTCATCCCTCTATAGCAACCACCTCATCCCTCTATAGCAACCACTTCATCCCTCTATAGCTTGTTGTCTTGGGGTCACACATACAATAATGAACAGGTCACTTCCTAGGATATGAATGCCCTGCCTTGGATTCAGTGGTCATATCTAGTCTAGAGTCCTCAGAATTAAACTATTGCCTTCCCTTGCCTTCCCAGCATCACAGAAAGTGTAGACGATGCCAAATCAGAGCATGTTTTAACACCCATAATCTCAGATGACATTGTTGAAACACACATTCTGGCTAACAATCCATCCATTGTCTTGAGTTCAACTTTACAAATCCATTTTATTATAACTGTTATTATATAACTGTCAGAATAACTTTGTGTAAATCCCCCTGAACAGTTGTTGGCTTCTCTTAAATGTGATGGGGATTTGGTCTACTCTAATGGAATGTCAGCTAAGACTACTTCCATTCACATCCATGCTGTGTGTCTTTAAAGCTGGTGAAGGACATTGGCAATCCCTAAACAGGCTCCGCTCGGCACGAGGCAGATTGCTGCTATTTCCCTGGTCTGTCCCTCCACCACCGAACTCACTTTTGTTTCAGACACTTAAGTTACTACAGACTTGCTGTGGTATTGTCAAAAAATAATCTTGTTTACAAACTTGTAATCTTCTTAGTGCAGATCGTGTTTGTTTGGTTTTCTTGTGTCCCTCTTTGTTTGGGGAAGAAATGTCAGCTACTGGGACTCCTTTGTCATGACAAAGAGCTGGATAGGACTCACTGCGTGGTGTGGTGTGTCCCTCTCTGGCCACTATATGGCACGTGACTTGGGGAACAGCCCACTGTAGGGACAGTCCACTGTAGGGACAGCCCACTAGGGAAAGCCCACTGTAGGGACAGTCCACTCCAGGGACAGCCCACTGTAGGGACACCCCACTGTAGGGACAGCCCACTGTAGGGACAGCCCACTGTAGGGACAGCCCACTCTAGGGACAGCCCACTCTAGGGACAGCCCACTCTAGGGACAGCTCACTCTAGGGACAGCCCACTCTAGGGACAGCTCACTCTAGGGACAGCCTACTTTAGGGACAGCTCACTCTAGGGACAGCTCACTGTAGGGACAGCCCACTCTAGGGACAGCCCACTCTAGGGCCAGCTCACTCTAGGGACAGCTCACTCTAGGGACAGCCCACTCTAGGGACAGCCCACTCTAGGGACAGCCCACTCTAGGGACAGCCCACTGTAGGGAAAGCCCACTGTAGGGACAGCCTACTCTAGGGACAGCCTACTCTAGGGACAGCCTACTGTAGGGACAGCCCACTGTAGGGACAGCCCACTCTAGGGACAGCCCACTCTAGGGACAGCCCACTCTAGGGACAGCCCACTGTAGGGACAGCTCACTGTAGGGACAGCCCACTCTAGGGACAGCCCACTCTAGGGACAGCCTACTGTAGGGACAGCCCACTCTAGGGACAGCCCACTCTAGGGACAGCCTACTCTAGGGACAGCCCACTGTAGGGACAGCCCACTCTAGGGACAGCCCACTGTAGGGACAGCTCACTGTAGGGACAGCCCACTCTAGGGACAGCCCACTCTAGGGACAGCTCACTCTAGGGACAGCCCACTCTAGGGACAGCCTACTTTAGGGACAGCTCACTCTAGGGACAGCTCACTGTAGGGACAGCCCACTGTAGGGACAGCCCACTCTAGGGACAGCTCACTCTAGGGACAGCCCACTCTAGGGACAGCCCACTCTAGGGACAGCCCACTCTAGGGACAGCCCACTGTAGGGACAGCCTACTCTAGGGACAGCCTACTCTAGGGACAGCCTACTCTAGGGACAGCCTACTGTAGGGACAGCCCACTGTAGGGACAGCCCACTCTAGGGACAGCCCACTCTAGGGACAGCCCACTCTAGGGACAGCCCACTCTAGGGACAGCCCACTCTAGGGACAGCCCACTGTAGGGACAGCTCACTGTAGGGACAGCCCACTCTAGGGACAGCCCACTCTAGGGACAGCCTACTGTAGGGACAGCCCACTCTAGGGACAGCCCACTGTATGGACAGCCTACTCTAGGGACAGCCCACTGTAGGGACAGCCCACTCTAGGGACAGCCCACTGTAGGGACAGCTCACTGTAGGGACAGCCCACTCTAGGGACAGCCCACTCTAGGGACAGCCCACTGTAGGAACAGCCCACTCTAGGGACAGCCCACTCTAGGGACAGCCCACTCTAGGGACAGCCCACTCTAGGGACAGCCCACTCTAGGGACAGCCCACTCTAGGGACAGCCCACTCTAGGGACAGCCCACTCTAGGGACAGCCTACTTTAGCAGACTGCACTAACATACACAGTTAATTTGTTTCAAAGACGTTCCGATACAGGGTTAAGCAAGAAATTGATCAAGATTACTCATATGGTTTGAATAGCTGATACTCTTACAGGGATAGGAGATGGACAAATTGCTCCTAATGGGCCTGTTGGCTGGGATTAGCATGTGAATCCCTCCCTGAGAGAGGCCTATGGACATGGGAGCATCCCTAACACTGAGCCTGCTTTACTTACCTTGATCCCAGGGACCTCCTGGGGTTGAGGAGGGCTGGGGAGGGGGACGAATGGGGCTGGGGGGGCCCAGTGAGGTTAACCCTGTCATGCATCTGCTGGCAGGGGACTCAGCAGGACCGTCAGTGAGGTTAACCCAGTCATGCCTCTGCTGGCAGGGGACTCAGCAGGACCCTCAGTGAGGTTAACCCAGTCATGCCTCTGCTGGCAGGGGACTCAGCAGGACCCTCAGTGAGGTTAACCCAGTCATGCCTCTGCTGGCAGGGGACTCAGCAGGACCCTCAGTGAGGTTAACCCAGTCATGCCTCTGCTGGCAGGGGACTCAGCAGGACCCTCAGTGAGGTTAACCCAGTCATGCCTCTGCTGGCAGGGGACTCAGCAGGACCCTCAGTGAGGTTAACCCAGTCATGCCTCTGCTGGCAGGGGACTCAGCAGGACCCTCAGTGAGGTTAACCCAGTCATGCCTCTGCTGGCAGGGGACTCAGCAGGACCCTCAGTGAGGTTAACCCAGTCATGCCTCTGCTGGCAGGGGACTCAGCAGGACCCTCAGTGAGGTTAACCCAGTCATGCCTCTGCTGGCAGGGGACTCAGCAGGACCCTCAGTGAGGTTAACCCAGTCATGCCTCTGCTGGCAGGGGACTCAGCAGGACCCTCAGTGAGGTTAACCCAGTCATGCCTCTGCTGGCAGGGGACTCAGCAGGACCCTCAGTGAGGTTAACCCAGTCATGCCTCTGCTGGCAGGGGACTCAGCAGGACCCTCAGTGAGGTTAACCCAGTCATGCCTCTGCTGGCAGGGGACTCAGCAGGACCCTCAGTGAGGTTAACCCAGTCATGCCTCTGCTGGCAGGGGACTCAGCAGGACCCTCAGTGAGGTTAACCCAGTCATGCCTCTGCTGGCAGGGGACTCAGGACCCTACACAGCCCCACATGGAGCTCTAACTGACATGAAGCTCATGGATGAGGTTCTCTTGTCTCTTAAACAAACAACTCTCCTTCCCCAGGTGACCTTATTAGGATGGGCTTCACTCCTTAACCAGTCAGGATCAAGCCCCTCATTGGCTAGCTAGTAGACTGAGAAGCCAGACTTCCATTAGACATAACACACTACCAGTCAGAGAGGCATGTATTTATTTAACTCTCATTTTACCAGGTAAGTTGACTGAGAACACATTCTCATTTACAGCAACGATCTGGGGAATAGTTACAGGGGAGACGAATGAGCCAATTGTAAGCTGGGGATTATTAGGTGGCCATGATCGTATGAGAGCTAGATTGGGTATTTAGCCAGGACACCAGGTTTAACACCCCTACTCTTACGATAAGTGCCATGGGATCTTTAGTGACCACAGAGAGTCAGGACACCCGTTAAACTTCCCATCTGAGATACGGTACCCTGTGGGAATAGACAATCTAAATATATTCTAGGAAGTCAGGTAGTGAGGATTTGGCCAGCAGCCTAGTTGACCCCTGTTGCATCCCTATTTGTCCCCCCCCCCAACCACAGGCAAAGTCAGCCTGTCTATCCCCTGTCCTCATGTGGATTCAGACAGCCCTACTCCTCCAGTCTCCCCAACAGCTCTTCCTACCCCAGGTACAGTATGAGCTGAGCTGCTTCAGTCTGGGGAGGGCATGGCATCATACATACCCCCTACCACTATTCCAGACCAATGCTTTTGCTCCCCCCATGTGCCCTTTGCTATTGCCTTGTACAGGGGCCTCTGCAACATGTCTGTGTCCTGGCTTTGTGTGTGCCAACTGCTATACGCTGCAACTGTATATCAACACATACACTACATGGCCAAGAGTATGTGGACACCCCTTCAAATTAGTGGATTCGGCTATTTTAGCCACACTCGTTGCTGACAGGTGTATAAAATTGAACACACCGCCATGCAATCTCCATAGACAAACATGGCTCGTACTGAAGAACTTAGTGACTTCAGGATGCCACCATTGTAACAAGTCAGTTTGTCAAATTTCTGCCCTGCTAGACCTGCCCCTGTCAACTGTAAGTGCTGTTATTGCGAAGTTGAAACGTCTAGGAGCAACAACTGCTCCGCCGCAATTTGGTAGGCCACACAAGCTCACAGAACGGGACCGCCGAGTGCTGAAGTGCTTAGCGCACAAAAATCGTCTGTCCTCGGTTGCAACACTCCTACCAAGTTTCAAACTGCCTCTGAAAGCAACGTCAACACAATAACTCTTTGTCGGGAGCTTCATGAAATGGGTTTCCATGGCCGAGCAGCCGCACACAAGCCTAAGGTCACCTTGAGCAATGCCAAGCATTGGCTGGAGGGGTGTAAAGCTCACCGCCATTGGACTCTGGAGCAGTGGAAACATGTTCTCTGAAGTGAGGAATCATGTTTCATCATGTGGCAAGTCCGATGGACGAATCTGGATTTGGTGGATGCCAGGAGAACGCTACCTGTCCGAATGCATACTGCCAACTGTAAAGTTTGGTGGAGGAGGAATAATGGTCTGGGGCTGTTTTTCATGGTTCGGGCTAGACCCCTTAGTTCCAGTGAAGGGAAAAATGTTAACGCTACAGTATACAATGACATTCTAGATGATTCTGTGCTACCAACATTGTGGCAACAGTTTGGGGAAGGCCCTTTCCTGTTTCACCATGACAATGCTCCCATACACAAAATGAGGTTCATACATAAATTGTTTGTCTAGATGGGTGTGGAAGAACTTGACTGGCCTGCACAGAGCGCTGACCTCAACCCCATCGAAAACCTTTGGGATGAATTGGAAAGACGACTACGAGCCAGGCCTAATCACCCAACATCAGTGCCCAACCTCACTAATGCTCTTGTGGCTGAATGGAAGGATGTCCCCACAGCAATGTTCCAACATCTAGTGGAAAGCTTTCCCAGAAGAGTGGAGGCTGTTATAGCAGCAAAGTGGGGAACAACTCCACATACTGAAAATAAGTATTTAATGAAACATAGAGTATCTACCAACGCTTCCTAGTTTTTTTTTCTGAGAGTGACTAGAGCTCCATCTGCTGGCATTGAGTGATACTGCTCACAGTCCTACTGCCCTGAGAGGACTGTCTGGAAGCCTATGCTTAAAGGGCCAACAAACCACCCTCGTGCTTCAGCGCTTCATGGCCACGTAGAGACATGTATAAAAATGAAGCGTATTTTCTGATGCTATGGTCTCTGTCTCTCTTTCTCTACCACCTTCCCTCCTCTATTTTACTCCCTTCTCTCTCTCTCTCCCTCCCTCTAGGTTCTCTCACTCTCTGATGCTGGGGCCAGGCATGCACCCCACGGGGATCCCCCACCCAGCCATCATGCCCCCTTCAGGCAAACTGGACCATCATGACCATTACGACAGGAACATGTACGCGTAAGTACCCCCACATCTCTACACTACCTCCTAGAGCTGTCTTTCAAAGGAAATGTGGGATCTACATGGCATACAATGTGTACTGTTGTCTCCCATTCCTGCATTCATCCTGCATGTATTTTCTCTCTGTCTCTGTCTCTGTCTCTGTCTCTGTCTCTGTCTCTGTCTCTGTCTCTGTCTCTCTCTCTCTCTCTCTCTCTCTCTCTCTCTCTCTCTCTCTCTCTCTCTCTCTCTCTCTCTCTCTCTCTCTCTCTCTCTCTCTCTCTCTCTCTCTCTCTCTCTCTCTCTCTCTCTCTCTCTCTCTCTCTCTCTCTCTCTCTCTCTCTCTCTCTCTCTCTCTCTCTCTCTCTCTCTCTCTCTCTCTCTCTCTCTCTCTCTCTCTCTCTCTCTCTCTCTCTCTCTCTCTCTCTCTCTCTCTCTCTCTCTCTCTCTCTCTCTCTCTCTCTCTCTCTCTCTCTCTCTCTCTCTCTCTCTCTCTCTCTCTCTCTCTCTCTCTCTCTCTCTCTCTCTCTCTCTCTCTCTCTCTCTCTCTCTCTCTCTCTCTCTCTCTCTCTCTCTCTCTCTCTCTCTCTCTCTCTCTCTCTCTCTCAGTAAGCCTCATCAGGAGCCCAAGCGGGAGAAGGAGCCCAAGAAGCCGGTGATCAAGAAGCCTCTGAATGCTTTCATGCTGTACATGAAGGAGATGAGGGCCAAGGTGATCGCTGAGTGCACACTGAAGGAGAGCGCTGCCATCAACCAGATACTGGGCCGAAGGGTGAGCAGCAAGAACACACACATAATGAAACATACACACATGCTCTGAAACACACATCCATGAATACTCACGCAGCATAGACAGATTCATTCCCAAATCCCTCATCTCATCCCCTGCTGTTAATTTCACACATGAGAGATGGACTTCAGAGGAATATGTCAGTAATGTGAATTACTACCCTGTGAGTTACCCCCTGCACCTGACTGACTGCTGACACGATACCATTGACCAGGATGCAGAATTATCTAAATGTGATGTTGTCTGTCCTTGTCTCAAAGCTTGGAACAGTGGGCTTTCCTTTATGTGTTAGTCATTTAAGCAATAAGGCCTGGGGGGTGTGGTATATGGCCAATATACCAAGGCTAAGGGCAGTTCTTATGTACGACGTTGTGCATCGTGCCTAAGAATAGCCCTTAATCATGGTATATTGGCCATATATCACACCTCCTCGCCTCCTCGGGCCTTTTTGCTTAAAAATACCACGGCTGTCAGCCAATCAGCATTCAGGGTTGGAACCACCCAGTTTATAATTGTGTTTATATCATCCACCTAATTAGAGACGATCTGCACAGAGGTTGTAGTCATGGGAACTGATGTCACAGTTCTGATCTCATCATTGTCTCTGCATCATTGGCTAGGTTAATGAACAACATCTAAATGGTTTCTTTATTTTGCGTGTGTGTGTGTGTCTCCCCTGCAGTGGCACGCCCTGACCCGGGAGGAGCAGGCCAAGTACTATGAGCTGGCCAGGAAGGAGCGGCAGCTACACATGCAACTCTACCCCAGCTGGTCCGCCAGAGACAACTACGTAAGGGCCGCCTCTTCCTGCTCACACACACACACACACACACACACACACACACACACACACACACACACACACACACACACACACACACACACACACACACACACACATACCATGATCACCCCACCCTGCCAACTGTCAATCATTAAGGCTAGTGTCTACACATAGAAATAGAACCTATTCTATCCGATCTAGACAGTATTTATTTGGCACACTGTATGTAATGTATCAGTGCAGATCATGTTAGAGAGACTAGTCCAGCGTTTGACACACTCGCTCCTGGGGACCGCCCCAAGGGGTGCACGTTGTGGTTTTGGCCCTAGAACTACACAGCTGATCCAAAATAATCAGCTAATCATCCAGCTTTTATCATTTGAATCAGCTGTGTAGTTTTAGGGTAAAAACCACAACGTGCACCCCTTGGGGTCCTGAGGACAGAGTTGGGGAAATGTTGGACTAGTCTATGACTGTAGTGTTATGACCAGTGTTATAACCTCTTGGCATGCCATTCCTTTAGTGGGGTTTGAGAATGAGATAGATGGTACTAGACATTAGTTGGTCATTAATGGCTGTTCAGGGAGGTGATTTAATTGGCTGAGTGCTTCGCTGTTAGTGACGCATGATGAGTTTAGCTTTTTTTAAACATAGCATTACAGAGTCAGCTGCAAACCTCCCGCTCCCCTCATCTCTGTATTATTTGAATAGGTTTTCATTTCACTGGTAGTTCTATGCATGGAGGGCACCTTTTTCTGTTGTAACAGTGCATTGACTATGAAATGTGTAATTAGTAGTGGGCTTGTAAAATGACTTAATAAGTAGTTGAGAGAATTGCTTTAAATAATGTTCAGATAAATATGATGTGTAGTAGAGACATGTTAACGTCTCTATGTAATGTTTGTTGCTGCTTAACTACTCTTCTGTGCTATGCTCAATTGTGAAGTTGCTGTTGAACTCTTCCAGGATGCAGGCCTTAGAGGGTGCGCGGGGGAAAAGAGTAAAGCTGATTGGGTAGGGCACACATTTTACCCCCCTTACCCGCTCTACTAACAGCAGGGTGGCTTTGGCTTGCTCTCCTCAGGCAGTGAGGCTCGGACTGTTGAGAGGGAGAGGACAGCTGGGAGCTGGGCTGGAGAGGATTCTGGGCTTTGGGGGACCACTGTTAGGCTATATCCTCCCTTAGGGCCGGCACAGAGGGGAGGTGGCTAATGTTATGGAAGCTATGTATCTGCATGTATTTCTATGGGAGGTGGTTTTTCTGGACTAGAATTGCCAGTCTTCTCTCACCCCATATGAAAACAGACAGGATGAGTCTCAAAGGGAGAAAGTTCACTTTCTTTCCTTCCTGGAGATCTTTTACACATCCTATTTCCTTTCCTTGGCTTGATAGAGTTTGGGCTTCTGTATCATAACACACGATAGGGACTTGGCTCTCTCATTTCTCTCTCTCTCTCTCTTGGCTGTGGATAGTTGTGAGATTAGCTGGTTAGGGTAAAGAGGTGGTAGTGGTGGCATTGTCAATGAGGTTGTGCATGAAGCTTTTACGACTGCATCTGATTTAGTATAAATCAGATTAATATGACGCAATGTACTATGGATGAATTTTTTTTATGTGAACATACATTTGACTCTTTAACACTTTGTCTATTTCCGTGTATCTACCTTCTGATTTCACCAAAGATGCAAAAAATTGTCTTAGAAAATGCTGTCCCAAAACACATTAAAACTAATTGCAGCTCTAGTCTACCCCCTGCTCTAGTCTACTGTTCCCAAACACAAGCCAGAAAACAAGGGTAGTCATGTGATCTGTTAGCAAAACAGGAAAAGGAAGGCCACCCACAGTCGTGGGGTTTTCTCCCGTAGGTCATAACCACACACACTCTGCTTCAGGGAGCAGCGAGGGTAGACAAGTCTCTACGTAGGCATCAAAGAGCAGTTCCCACATCCTCTCCCCAATATGCCACTCCAGGCTGAATAACTCTCTTCAGCAATACAACCAGACCGTGTCTGTGTTGCCATTAAGGTCCCACTGTATAGCCCAAACAGTATGGTGTAGAGGTCGACCTCTAGTATGGTGGTGGCAGGAGAATCCATTACTGTGGATATTTACACTTAAATATAGTCATTTGTGGCCTGAATGATCATCAACTGTCCTCAGACCCCAGTCCATGACTTGTGAATTGGGCGTCTCTGGTACACCAGGCTCATGAACATGGTGAATTTCATAACATGGTTCTCCCATGTCTTCTTAGAGATATCACGTACAGATAACATAGAAACATGTTTCCCCTACTGACTATCTGTGTGTCTGGTTGTTTCCCCTACTGACTCTGTGTGTGTCTGGTTGTGTTTCCCCTACTGACTCTCTGTGTGTCTGGTTGTGTTTCCCCTACTGACTCTGTGTGTGTCTGGTTGTGTTTCCCCTACTGACTCTCTGTGTGTCTGGTTGTGTTTCCCCTACTGACTCTCTGTGTGTCTGGTTGTGTTTCCCCTACTGACTCTCTGTGTGTCTGGTTGTGTTTCCCCTACTGACTCTCTGTGTGTCTGGTTGTGTTTCCCCTACTGACTCTCTGTGTGTCTGGTTGTGTTTCCCCTACTGACTCTCTGTGTGTCTGGTTGTGTTTCCCCTACTGACTCTCTGTGTGTCTGGTTGTGTTTCCCCTACTGACTCTGTGTGTGTCTGGTTGTGTTTCCCCTACTGACTCTCTGTGTGTCTGGTTGTGTTTCCCCTACTGACTCTCTGTGTGTCTGGTTGTGTTTCCCCTACTGACTCTCTGTGTGTCTGGTTGTGTTTCCCCTACTGACTCTCTGTGTGTCTGGTTGTGTTTCCCCTACTGACTCTCTGTGTGTCTGGTTGTGTTTCCCCTACTGACTCTCTGTGTGTCTGGTTGTGTTTCCCCTACTGACTCTCTGTGTGTCTGGTTGTGTTTCCCCTATTGACTCTCTGTGTGTCTGGTTGTGTTTCCCCTACTGACTCTCTGTGTGTCTGGTTGTGTGTTCCAACAGGGCAAGAAGAAGAGAAGAAAAAGAGAGAAGCAGCAGGACTCCTCAGCAGGTAATGTCCTCTCTCTCTCTTCTCTACCAAACTCCTGGACCAACCCTGAGCTTCAATACGATATACTTCTATTCAACCCTTTATTCTATCGCTTGAAACAACTTTCCTGGTCCCCTAGCCGTACCCACGTCTATTATTGGTTTGTACTCTGACTGGGTCACTGCTGCTCTAACTAACAGAGTGTGAAAGCTTTTCCTCTCCTCTCTAGTGGCCTGTGTCCTGAATGGAGTCCTGCTCCATCTACTCTGTTCTGGCTCCTACTCAGTAATTGGGCACTAACAGTCTGATTTGATGGCGTTCTGATTTACCATCTCTGTCAATGCTTCAACTTCTGCCCTGACCTCTTGATCTGATCTCTCTCTCCATCACCCTCTCTCTCTTTCTTCATCTCCTTCTCTTTCACAACTTGTGTGCGCATGCTGCCTTGTGCTCAGACCCTGGCTCTCCTAAGAAATGCAGAGCTCGCTTCGGCCTCAACCAACAAACGGACTGGTGCGGTCCCTGCAGGTGTGTACCTCTTGGTCTGCTACCTCTCTCTCCCTCCTCTGTGAGCACACCTCAGCCCCCTGCTGTGCTCCGCTCTGCATGCACTCATCTCACTAACCTGTTTTGTGACCCACATTGCCCCCTACAGGTAGAGAACCCCGGCACGGGGGGGGGGGGGGGGCTAAAGCTGCTTTACTGGCTGGTGATGGGGTGTCTCCTCAGGGATTGGTGGGTGATGCTGATCAAAGGAAGGTGGGAGGGGTCCTGTATGTCTGAGAGGAGAGAGGTTTCACACAGAGATGCTCTCTGCTTAAAACAGCCATTTCTTGGTTATGCTATTGGTGGAAATGACAAAGCAGTGGATGGAGGATGGGTCATGCTCATCATCAGCACCTTTTTTACCAACTCAATCCGTTAACATCAGTGTAGAGGTGTGAAGAAAGCCTGCCACTCCCCTCAACTCCATCATGCCAGTGTCTTCCCCACCACGCTGTCACATCATGGAAATCTCCTTACCACTGTGTGTGTGTGTGTTGCGAGAGAACAAAGGGAGGCGAATGTGGTTAGTGCGAATCCTGATCACCGCAGATGAACGCACTCTCTTGCACATGCACCGCTGCTCTGCACTTTGATAGCATTTCTCATGCTCATCTGCCCTCAACTTTCTCCATTCATGTGGTCAGGCAGTGCAGCTTTTGATGGTGAACTCTGACATTTAGAATCTCCCTCCCTCTCTCTCTCTCTAAATATGTCCTCGCGCCTTTACTTGTGGTGGCACCAAGTGACTCACGTTATATTCTGGTAATGATCATGAGATAAGGTGTGCTACTTTGGTTTTGCATTTGGTTGAAGAAGAGGCAAACAGCTGCTGTTTGTTAACAATTAAGCTTAGAACACAACATTTATAATGTTCATTACAACAACCACAAAAATCAAGGAAATGGCATTGAATGATCTATACATATTCAATGGTATTCAATGGATTTGCAGTTAAATATCTCTCGGCTTGACCGAAAACTCAATTCAATCATGTTGAAAACAGTAAAAAGTTCATTCTGGTGACACTTTGCATCCACGCTTTATTCACAGATAACTCTCTTGACTGTTCCTAGGAGGAAAAAGAAGTGCATTCGATACCTTCAAGGAGGATGGTGCACCAGCCCCACTTCTTCCGATGGAAGCGCTATAGACTCGCCCCTCTCCCCCGTTGACGGCATCCCCCCTCAGCCTGCTTCCCCCTTGCACAACCCCCTGCACCTCATGCCCAGCAAACACACACCTCTTATCCTCTCAAAATCCACAACCACAGAACTGTCTTTCAAAGCTTTAATAGAATCATCCCAACAGCACGACAATATCCATCATCATCATGACTGTACCCTGCCCAAGTCTCACTAGCCAGCAGCCTCACCTGCCCCGTCCCCTCTCACACTGCCTCCCACCATTCCAACACACAGACACAACCCAACCCAATCAGGACCAGACCTGGAGTGGGAAGCAACACACTGGAGACAGACCTTCACCACAAATATCCCCAAACAACAAGGGAGCCAACGAGTCTGGGAGAGGATCAAGGATGACATTCACATCAATATAACTGACTGACACATGACTGATTTATTAAGTGCTCATGTCATTTTCACATTGCTGTACAGAAGGCAGTACTGTATGTACAGGGATGATTGCTTCTATTCAAACTGCCTCAAGTCAAATTGATTCCTTTTCCAAAGATTTTTACAGAGTACTGTGCTCCTCCTTTTCATAAGACTTACATTCAGATGTGTCAAAGGAACCTTTTCCAACATATAGTATTTATATTGATTAACAATGTGGTATAAGATAGAAATTATATATTTTTTCGCTGAGGAAACATGTTATTGTCTCCCCTTGGAGAGAATCATCTCTATGTTATATTCATTTGTTTTAGGCACTTCCTGCTTGTCAGTTAAATTCTTGAGATACATTATTTTGATGTAGGTTTCTCACACAGAATTACAACATTCTTGGTGTTTGTTCATATGGATGCAGTTATATAACAAAAAAACAAGGCAACAGTAAACATGTCACCCCCACGAATGATTCAGTGCCCCCCCCCAGATAGTGACAACAATTAGAACATATTTTCTGTGTATACATTTTTTTTTTTAAAGTAATAATTATCCTTCGCTGTATGTAATGGACCGAGCTTATAGGTTCTAATGGGAAACGTGTTGCTCATAAGGAGATGCATATATGTAAAAAAGAAAATGTTTAAAAGTAATGACTGTGGCTCAAACGGGACAGGACATATGCTTGTTTAAAGTTTAGAAATTTAGTTCATTACTATAGTGGCCCCCTTGGGCCAATCTGTCATTTTGTAAATGCCAGATCTCTATGGCAAGACGCATCATTCACCCAGGTTCTGCAAAAATCAAGCCAGTGGTGTCAGATATCGCAGGACTAATGTACGGATGTAGACAACGCCAGATAGATTTCATCAAGGGGGACAATACATTCAGTAGTCTCTGGCCTGCCTCACAGCGAATGAACCTTCTGCTATTCTTTAACCTAAAGACCAAATGGGTACCATATTTCATTGTGTTGGAAAGTTTTATAAATGTTGAATTCCCTCTATAAATAAACTTTTATATGTTATGTAAAGGGTTTTTAAAAGTTCTGTTTAGTCCCTCAACCATTTCTGAAGCAATACATGTTTTTTTTACGTTTTCCTTCTCAGAGAAAACACATTTTGTGGATAAGTTTTGCATTAGCTTTGCCTTTCCTTGAAGTTACCACAGATGTCATTTTCAGTTTGTGCATGTTCCACCTAAGTGTACCAAAAATACATGTGAAAAAACAATGGTTAATTTACTGCTTGCAAGCATTAAACTGCTCCCATTGGCGATACTATAGGCTGATAATCCATAAGATGCTAAAGCTACCACACAGCTCATATCAAAAAAATGACCACAGGAAAAAGTTGTGTACTAAACAGTCCACCTTCTGTATTTGAACAGACTGAACGACTTCTGCTCTCGATGTAATACTCATTTTTGTTTTGTGTATTAAAGTATTTTGAAAATCTGGATCAGTCTCCTTACTATTTCACATCAGATGAACAAGCAATCACAAACAGCAGACAGACATTCTTTTAATTAATTTACTTACTCCTGGAATTGAATAGTAATCCTAAATGTCATTTTCAGAGCAGAACTGATTAAAGATTCCAATCCAAATAGGTAAATACCATAAGTTGTGTGAAAGACAGCACACACACACACTTCAACAAGTATTTCCAGTCCACAGGACATTTCACACATTTACCCCCACTTCAAATGTCCTATTAACGCTCGTCTCCCTAAGATGACGTTAAAACACCGACACAGAAGAGGCTGCGATTACAAAATTCAGTATTGAGCCATCATTTCAGTTGACTCAACAAAAAGATGTAAACATGTTCATTAAAAAAATACTATAGCAATTGAAAACAGGGAGAGCAGTGCAGCTACTCTAGAAATTGGAAAGAAAACCCAGAACAGTGAATATAAAGTGAAGTAAAATGTGTAAAAACATGAAATATTATTTCGCACCACACAAGCAATGGAAATGGTCATGCTATGAGTACACGGGGGGAGGTCTGTCACTCTAATAGACTAAATGTAATATTAACAAGTATGAACAACGCAGTGCAACCAATTACTGGAACAATCCTTTCAGTGTGTTAGAGGAGTCTTCCAACACTATTTCTCTTCACACCACTGGTTCTCCTTGCGTACCTGAGGGGGGAGACAATGGAAAGGCAACACAGAGTGTCACATCAGTCAGATGCATAATATCATAAGAGCTCTGTGTTCAGGACTGAGGTTATGACCCAAATGGCACCCTATTCCTTTTATAGTGCACTACGGGCTCTGGTCAAATCAAAAGTAAGGCACTGTATAGACTAGAATAGTATAGAAAAGGTATTTCCAAACTGGGGTACGCAAATTATATATATTTTAAAATGAATACTTCACATTTTCAAACAGTACATTTATATTTTCCAACAGGGCTATACATGTGGTTCTCGCCTGAGTAGCCTCGTTTCACTGCCAAAAATAAAAATTTAACCATCTAGTGTTCAGTGAAATAACAGCACAATGTCAAATACAGGTAGCCTAGTCAATTAATTACCATCCAAACCCCATTAACTGTTACTCTCTCACTGGAAACCTCCACTCTTGCGCAGAAATTCATAAACAAAGCATACCATTTATAAAAAATGAAGCCACATGAGTTTGAGTGAGGATAAAGACTACTTCCGAGTTGTAAAACATGTATAAAAGCAACAGATACCATTCATTAGAAGGGGCTAGAAACGTCTTATATAGTGAGCTACCGAGTGGCTAGGACAGGCAAGCCCCATACTATTGGAGGACTTCATTCTTCCTGCTACCGCAGATATGGCTGGAACAATGCTGGAGGAAATGGCCCCAAAAAACTATACAGACAATTCCTTCATCAAACAACACTGTTTCACAACTCATCAGTGACATGGCAGGAGATGTTTTGAAACAATTACTACTTCGCATACAAGCCAGTGAATTATATGCGTTACAGCTGGATGTGTCAGACGTGGCGGGCCTGGCACAGCTCCTGATCTACAGTCGTGGCCAAAAGTTTTGAGAATTACACAAATATTAATTTTCAAAGTTTGCTGCTTCAGTGTCTTTAGAAATTGTTGTCAGATGTTACTATGGAATACTGAAGTATAATTACAAGCATTTCATAAGTGTCAAAGGCTTTGATTGACAATTACATGAAGTAGATGCAAAGAGTCAATATTTGCAGTGTTGACCCTTCTCTTTCAAGAACTCTGCAATCCGCCCTGGCATGCTGTCAATTAACTTATGGGCCACATCCTGACTGATGGCAGCCCATTCTTGCATAATCAATGCTTGGAGTTTGTCAGAATTTGTGGGGTTTTGTTCGTCCACCCGGCTCTTGAGGATTGACCACAAGTTCTCAATGGGATTAAAGTGTGGGGAGTATCCTAGCCATGAACCCAAAATATCAAATTTTTGTTCCCCGAGCCACTAAGTTATAATTTTACCGTATGGCAAGATGCTCCGTGCTGGAAAAGGCATTGTTCATCACCAAACTGTTCCTGGATGGTTGGGGAGAAGTTGCTCTCTGAGGATGTGTTGGTATCATTTTTTATTCATGGCTGTGTTCTCAGGCAAAATTTTGAGTGAGCCCACTCCCTTGGCTGAGAAGCAACCCCACACATGGTCTCAGGATGCTTTACTGTTGGCATGACACAGCACTGATGGTAGCGCTCACCTTGTCTTCTCCGGACAAGCTTTTTTCCAGATGCCCCAAACAATCGGAAAGGGGATTCAGAGAAAATGACTTTACCCCAGTCCTCAACAGTCCAATCCCTGTACCTTTTGCAGAATATCAGTCTGTCCCTGATGTTTTTCCTGGAGAGAAGTGGCTTCTTTGGTGCCCTTCTTGACACCAGGCCATCCTCCAAAGGTTTGCTGGACTTTCTTGGGCACCCTGAAGCCTTCTTCACAACAATTGAACCACTCTCCATGAAGTTCTTCATGATCCAATAAATGGTTAATTTAGGTGCAATCTTACTGGCAGCAATATCCTTGCCTGTGAAGCCCTTTTTGTGCAAAGCAATGATGACAGCACGTGTTTCCTTGCAGGTAACCATGGTTGACAGAGGAAGAATAATGATTCCAAGCACCACCCTCCTTTTGAAGCTTCCAGCCTGTTATTCAAACTCAATCAGCATGACAGAGTGATCTCCAGCCTTGTTTTCGTCAACACTCACACCTGTGTTAACGAGAGAATCACTGACATGTCAGCTGGTCTTTTTGTGGTGTCAGGGCTGAAATGCAGTGGAAATGTTTTTTGGGGGGATTCATTTAGTTTGCATGACAAATAGGGACTTTGCAATTAATTGCAATTCATCTGATCAATCTTCATAACATTCGGGAGTATAATTGCAATCATACAAACTGAGGCAGCAGACTTTGTGAAAATTAATATTTGTGTCATTCAAAACTTTTGGCCATGACTGTACAGTTGAAATCAGAAGTTTACATACACTTAGGTTGGAGTCATTAAAACTTGTTTTTCAACCACTCCACAAATTTTTGGTTAACAAACTATAGTAGTTGGAAAGTCAGTTAGGACATCTACTTTGTGCATGACAAGTAATTTTTCCAACAATTGTTTACAGACAGATTATTCCACTTATAATTCACTATCACTATTCCAGTGGGCCAGAAGTGTACTACATACACTAAGTTGACTGTGCTTTTAAATTATGTTATGGCTTTAGAAGCTTTTGATAGGCTAATTGACATCATTTGAGTCAATTGGAGGTGTACCTGTGGATGTATTTCAAGGCCTACCTTCAAACTCAGTGCCTCTTTGCTTGACATCATGGGAAAAATCTAAAGAAATCAGCCAAGAACTCAGAAAAAAATTGTGGACCTCTACAAGTCTGGTTCATCCGTGGGAGCAATTTCCAAATGCCTGAAGGTACCACGTTCATCTGTACAAACAATAGTACGCAAGTATAAACACCATGGGACCACGCCGCCGTCATACCGCTCAGGAAGGAGACTCTCGCATTCTGTCTCCTAGAGATGAACGTAATTTGGTGCGAAAAGTGGAAATCAATCCCAGAACAACAGCAAAAGGACCTTGTGAAGATGCTGGAGGAAACGGGTACAATATCAACATAACCTGAAAGGCCGCTCAGCAAGGAAGAAGCCACTGCTCCAAAACCGCCATAAAAAAGCCAGACTACGGTTTGCAACTGCAAATGGGGACGAAGATCGTACTTTTTGGAGAAATGTCCTCTGGTCTGATGAAACAAAAATAGAACTGTTTGGCCATAATGACCATTGTTATGTTTGGAAGAAAAAGGGGGATGCTTGCAAGCCAAAGAACACCATCCCAACAGTGAAGCACGGGGGTGGCAGCAACATGTTGTGGGGGTGCTTGCTGCAGGAGGGACTGGTGCACTTCACAAAATAGATGGCATCATGAGGTAGGAAAGTTGTGGATATATTGAAGCAACATCAAGACATGTCAGGAAGTTAAAGCTTGGTCGCAAATGGGTCTTCCAAATGGACAATGACCTCAAGCATACTTCCAAAGTTGTGGCAAAATGGCTTAAGGAAAACAAAGTCAAGGTATTGGAGTGGCCATCAAAGCCCTGACCTCAAGCCTATAGAAAATGTGGGCAGAACTGAAAAAGCATGTGCGAGCAAGGAGGCCTACAAACCTGACCCAGTTTACACCAGCTCTGTCAAGAGGAAAGGGCCAAAATTCACAAAACAATTTAAAGGCAATGCTAGCAAATACTAAATTGGGTGGACGTAAACTTCTGACCCACTGGGAATGTGATGTAAGAAATAAATCACTCTACTATTATTCCAACATTTCACATTCTTAAAATAAAGTGTTGATCCTAACTAACCTAAGACAGGGAATTTTTACGAGGATTAAATGTCAAGAACTGTGAAGAACTTGAGTTTAAATGTATTTGGTTAAGGTTTATGTAAACTTCCGACCTCAACTGTATGTCCGGTATGTTTATGGGGGGGTTCAATTAAGGAAGATATCCTCTTCTGGAAACCAGGACAACATGAGAGGATATTTTTTAAGACCTAGACAGCTTTGTGACATCAAATGGACTTTGGTGGTCAAGATGTGTTGGTATCTGTACTGATGGCGCAAAAGCCATGACAGGGAGTCATAGTGGAGTGGCGTGCAAGCAGTTGCTCCACTTGGGTACTCGGCAGCATCCACCGAGAGGCTCTTGCTGCCAAGGGAATGCCTGACAGCCTGAAAGAAGTTTTAGACACTACAGTGAAAATGGTTACCTTTGATAAAGCAAGGCCCCTGAACTCTCGTGTATTTTCTGCATCATGCAATGATATGGGCAGCGACCATGTAACACTTTTACAACATACAGAAGTGTGCTGGTTATCAAGAGGCAAAGTATTGACACATCTTTTTTAATTGAGAGATTAAGAGATGAGGTTAAAAAAATGTTTTACTGACCATAATTTCAACTAGTCTGAACGCTTGCATGATGAGTTTCTCACACGACTGGCCTATCTGGGTGATGTTTTTTCTCGTCTGAATGATCTGAATCTAGGATTATAGGGACTCTGCAACTATATTCAATGTGCGGGACAAAATTGGAGCTCTTTTCTGTCTGCATTAACAAGGACAACACACAGGGCTTTCCATAATTATATGATTTTTGTGTGCAAATGAACTCAAGCTTACGGACAATGTCAAATGCGATAAAGCGAAGCACCTGAGTGACTTGGGTACGCAATAACGCAAGTACTTTCCCAAATCGAATGACCCAAACAACTGGATTCGTTATCCCTTTCATGCCCTGCCTCCAGTCCACAGAGCCCCATCGAAATTGCAACAAGCGGTTCAGTAAAAAATATAATTTAAATCAGAAGCCAGTGCCAGACTTCTGGATAGGGCTGCGCTCAGTGTCTTGCCTTGACTAATCACGCTGTTAAGACACTGATGCCCTTTGCAACCACGTACCTATGTGAGAGCGGATTCTCGGCCCTCGCTAGCATCAAAACATCAAGGCACAGATTGTGTGGAAAATTATTTAAGACAGACTCTCTCCAATACAACCCAACATTGCAGAGTTAAGTGCATCCTTTCAAGCACACCCTTCTCATTAACCTGTGGTGAGTTATTCACAATTTTCGATGAACAAATAAGGTTTTATATGTAAGATGGTTAAATAAAGAGCAAAATGATTGATTATTTTGTTATTTGTGCCCTGGTCCTATAAGAGCTCTTTTGTCACTTCCCACAAGCCGGGTTGTGACAAACTCACACTCGTTATGTTTAAAAAATGTATCGTATAGTGTGTGTGTATGGCAGGCTTACAATGACAGCAAAAAACATTTGAGAGTGCGCTGACCCTGGTGCTAGAGGAGGTACGCAGCTGGAGGTTGAATGTTTGAAGGGGTACGAGACTATAAAAAGTTTGGGAACCACTGGTAGAGAATAGAGTGCCATTTGGGAGGAGTCCTGAGAACCACAGAAGGTCTTATTACCTGGGCTTCCTCTTCCTCTGTGAAGTCATTTTTGATGTTGAACGTCTTCCTGATCTCCTCTGGGGTCTTTCCTTTGATCATGTTGGCCACCGTCTTGCAGGTGACATCTAGCAGTCCTTTGATGTCTAAATAGTTTGCAGCCTAAACATAAAATAAGATACAATTAAAAGAGAATGAGGATGAATGAAAGCAACTGCAAATGCTTTGACATGCCTGGCTTCCACGTGAACTATTTCAGCCCTAAGCTTAGGCTATGTAAACAGGTTTCAGGAGATGGGTCAAACCTGCTGCTCAAACGATATACTTGTCACAGTTCCTAAAAGCCCCCAGCACTACAAAAATGTTTTGCACAATTCCTGCAAAATAACCACTGCATTAAGTGTGCTTGTTTCATGTAATACACACATACCGGACTTCCTGAGCTGCATATAGATAGGAAAAGAAAACGCAGCCACCTCCATGTTTCAATGCAAAGCCAGCGGCAGATAAGCACCTTGACACTACCACAGGTAGGGGCTTCACCTGCCGCCCACATAGGGAATTTATTGGACTCAAGGTAAAAAAAAAATATATAAAAAAATGTTACTTTTGCCTCCCCTCATTGACCAATCAAATAAGCAGGGTCTGGATGCCTTTTTCTGGGTTGTTTTTTGGGATAATCCAGAGGTATCATAACAGCTACTACTTGTACCACCAGAGTTTGATGCTTTATAAACTGGGCGGCGTCGCCGGTGTTATTGACTCCCTGTGTGTAAGACCCTTTAGTAATTATAGGCCCTCTAATTACAACATGTTATTAAGCACCTACTTGTCACTCAAAGCACTTTACTAGTGCTGTACAACAGTATGTTCAGCGAGCTAACCATTGCCTAAATTAAATTCAAGATCTGAGACACTACCTCGTAAGTGGGCAGGTGTCAAACTCTTTCTGTGAGTGGGAAAGGGGTTATCTAGTCAGTTGCACAAACGAATACATTCAACCGAAATGTGTCGTCCGCATTTAACCCAACCGCTCTGAATCAGAAGTGTGGGGGGCTGCCTTAATCGACATCATCGGGCACCGGGGAGCAGTTGTGGTTGGGGGTTAACTGCCTTGCTCAAGGGCAGAACAGCAGATTTTTCCACCTTGCCGGCTCGGGGATTCCAACCAGCAACTTCTTGGTTACTGGCCCAACACTCTTAACCGCTAGGCTACCTGTGAGTGGGAGGCGGTATGTACGCACTAGAATAAGTTCGAAGAGGGTCCCTTGGTCCACTTTGAGGAACTCCTGGTCCCAGACGGGTATGTCATCCGTCCTTTTCTCCTTGTTCTCGTCATCCTCGGGTGGAGGGGGATCATCTTTGTGGTGGGTGCACCACTGGATCACCTGTAGGGAGGAAAGTGAACAACAACTAGTCCAAGCACACTGAGCGAATCAACAGTCAGACATGCCATGCGTCCTTCTTCCATTCAGTCCCGTTTCAAAAGGCCTAAGTCGAGGAAGGAGGTCACAGAGCACAAAGGAAAGTGTTTGGAGCTTCATGCTTCTGTCAGAGATAGAAATGCTATTCTACAGGTGTAAGCACCAAACTGACAGCCATCAAGATTGGTTTTACATTTTACTTGAACTTCAGGTTTCACCACAAGCCAGGCAGGACATGTAAGTTGTCTAACTATGCAAACACATTTCCCCAAACAAAATGTAATTCCCCCAAACAAAATTAGATCCATTAATTACATGGATACAGTTGCTGAACAAAGCAGCTTGTCTCTCAGTTGGAGTCTGAAGCGTGGACTCTCACAGTGCCTCCCACATAGGTAAGGATCTCTGTTACAGGTTTGAGACAATCCTTCTGTCTACAAGTTTAACTTTTATCGGTTTCTAATTGTGCCAAAATGTTGCACTTCTAGGAGAAAAGCCAAGCCTGGTTTGGGTTCAACTGAATTGTACCACTATGGATAGAATGAATGTACAATACAACAGAGAATGGAATTATTGATTATAAAGCAAGCTCTGGTTGGGAGCAGGCACTTTACTAAGGTTCTCCATGGCCATCTCCACACAGTTTACCTGTCCCTCAGTCCATTGCACCAAATATGGGATGTGTGACAGCGTGTCCACTCCACTTACCTTCTTGAGGATAGCCGCATTCACATTCGGGAGGGGGACTGGATCATCATCTCCTTCATCATCCATACCCAAATCTGTCAAAGACAACCATTAGACAAGTGCACACATATGCTGCAAGACAGTTTTGATAAATGTATTTTACCGTCTGAACTACTGATAGCTATGTATGCTACGTCAATGATGTTCAACCTCATGTTACAAACGCATAACTACAGAGTGCATAGCTAGCTACATACCTTCCAGCATTGTCTTTATAGTCACAGACTGCTTTGCTATTTCCACATCCACCTCAAAGATCTCTCCATCTGAACTTTGCAGTTTAATTGTTGGCATCTGTAAAATAACAGGAAAACGGTTGTCAGCTTCAGGCTTAAACGTTACCTAGCAGAGTGATGACTAATATCGGGGGCCATAAAGTACATGTTATATCGCTAGGTGACACAGAGACCTACTTGGCTAACAAACCAAGTACCTAACAGTTAGCTGACGTTAGCGACATTAGTTAAGGTGTCTAGCTAATGTTAGCTAGAAGGCCATTTCCGTGGATGCTGTCAGCTACTAACGTTAACGTTCGCTAACTAGCGAAGTATCTTAACGCCAGTAGGTACCTAACGTTACCGAAACACTTGCCATGTAAGATTTTAAAACATGTTATGGTACACAGGTTAGCTAGCTAACGGTAGCAAGCTAATTCGCTAACTACCAGTTCACGCACTAAGTTACTAGCTACCATTAGTATAGGTTGAATATTACATGAGCAAACCTCGATTCCAGCTAACGATACTGTCTGGGCAACTGTCAACAAAAAAGGGAGTCTGAAGCAGTCCAATGCTGAAATAAGATTGACTCAACGCTAGCTAGCGTTACATTTAACAATAATACTTTTTGGTAACAGTAACTAACTGTTACTGCGAACGACAGCCAGGAAACGAAGCTAACGCTGCTAGCTAACTCAGCGTTGTCAGCAAGGCCCCGTCTTACTAGCAACCATATTCAACCCATTTCCATTTAGCTAGACATACGAATAATACATTCAAAACACCCATTATTTCACAAAGACATATATGTAAATGGCCGTTACTTACGATGAACGTTTTAAAGCAAATTCAGATAATTCAAATTTTTAAACGTCAACGGGGCCAGACCGAAGCACAGGCAGCCAGTGGACCTATATTAGACGGCCAGCCAGCTAAGCTTTCGCTTTGTCAAATGTGGGGAAGCAAATAAGTAGTCTTGTGATATGCCTGTACATTAGGAGTGATTTTCCCCATTTAGCTACATTAAAACAGAATTTCACCCAGTATCTATTTTATGCTATGTTAATATCCTGTAACGTTAAATTTCAGTACATTTTTGCGTCCAAAATTTATAAAATTATATCTGCGCATGTTACTCTATAATGCTGTAAGCTGTCAATGGTTCCAGCGTAATAAAACAAATCAGCGTAATTGTTTCACTCTTTGTGCAGTCCTATTGTTTGCCAAGTAGAAAATACGTTAATATATTTTTTGAACCCCATGTCAGTGATTGTTGGCTTACCCTTTTTTGGAACCTTATTTTAATAGTAAGTACCTTACAGCACTTTTACATTATATACCTAAAGAAAATAAGGTAATTTTTTCCTGACACCCAAAAGTACTCGTTACATTTTGAATGCGTAGCATGACAGGAAAATTGTAAAATGTTAAAATGTTTTCATTTTATCAAGAAAACATCCCTAGTCATCCCTACTGCCTCTGATCTGGCGGACTCACTAAACACATGCTTTTTCTTTTATAATTGTCTGAGCGTGAGATCGCCCCAGGCTAGCCGTAAATTTAAACAAAAATAAGAAATTAGTGCCGTCTGGTTTGCTTAATATAAACGATTTGAAACATATACTTACCTATATTTAAAGGCCACATTTTTTTTTTACTGAGTGACTTTCACTTGAGTCATTTTCTCAAGTGATAAGCTACTTTTTCCACCACTGCTTTCCATCTATCGCATGTAGCTCCAAATCTTTACCTTGACACACATTCCGGGTTGTAACTTCGAGTCCTGCCAATAGATGGCACTCTTGTTTTGTATTTCCATGTTACCTTCGACACCTATCAACAATTACACGTTTGGGAAATTAGCAGTGGTTTCCTGGTTGTTGGATCCGAAGTAATTATCCCTACAGTACTATTAAAATAATCAGTGCAGTTATTGCTTAGCTATGTGAAAATGAGAAGGGACGTAATGAAGAAACAAAATATCCTCAGCATCCATGGAAGCTCTTTTTCACCAACAATCAGTTTGTTTTGTCAGCATATTTTGCCATCACTTGGATAACAGAATCATTCGTCATCAAGTCCATCAGCATTGTCAGATGAAGCCATAAAATCAATTGAGTAAACATGGCACAAGTTAAGGAGTAACAAGTCAAGGAGCAACTTATTTCTTTATTCAACAGGATCCCTCAATACAAACTCACTCCTCATGATTATGATTTAGTGTGTGACTGTTTCCAATGGAATTTCTTGATCTGTCTGCCACACACAATTGGAAGGGCATATGTTTAACCCAGCAAAAACATGGTGACAATTTATTAATTTTTTTAAGACGAGAGTTTAACAGCCATCTGACTTGTAAAAACACAAAAGCCCATTCCAGTCAAATGTGATTTTCCTGTGCTTTATATACATTTCCACACTGAGGTTGTAATAAATGATAATGCCCTTTTTAGTGTAAGGGCGCCTAAAATTTCAGCCTGTTTTGGCGGGATGGAGTTTTGACCTGCCTGGTGATTTGATAGATAACATCTCCATTGGACATTAAACCTTTTTTTTAAGTGCAAACAGGTTTAAAAAAAAAAAAAAACTGATCAGCATCGGTGCATTGGATTGAAAATGTTTCAATTAACAAAACTTGGTTACTGTGCTAACAGTATAAATTTAGACCATCCCCTCGCCCATACCCGGGCGCAAACCAGAGACCCTCTGCACACATCAACAACAGTCACCCACGAAGCATCGTTACCCATCACTCCACAAAAGCCCATGCAGAGCAAGGGGAACTACTACTTCAAGGACTCAAAGTGACGTCACCGATTGAAACGCTATTTAGCACGCCCCGCTACCTAAGCTAGCCGTTTCACATCCGTTACACTAACCTTGAGAATGGAAACGGGGGAGTAGAGCTAGAGGAGTAAGGAACTGGAGTCCTTGGAGAATTTTGTAACACTTTTTGGTCCATGTACAGATGTTTTGTGAATGCTTAAATAGTGGTGTGAACACAATTATGTACATTGATGTTTTGCTGTGTCGCCCAACCCTGGCCCCCTCTCCCATGGGTTTGGATGCTTTAGGTACTTTCATAAATCATGGCAATCCTGTACAAGTAGTGAGGTTTTACAGGAAGTAGTCCGGGGTGCGACGGGTGACATGGGGTTCCCCTCTACGAGGCGCAGGGTCAAACTGCAGGCTGGAAAACAAACAAACATCTCGTTTTTAATCTAAAATCCTGTTGATAGTTGATGGATCATTACATTTAGGTCATTTAACAGATGCTCTTTTACTTCCTCCTCCAGAACTAGAGGACCTTGCTGGTAGAGCAACAAACTGAGGACAGTTTGCCATTCATGGAACGGTAATCAATATGCTTACAAGGAGTATTTCAGGGTGTCGTCGAGTTCCATGATAGATGCCTGGTTACCACAACGGTAACAGTAATTTGGTGCACTGAATATAGTTACCACGTTTCGCTCATGGCACCAGTTGTAACCCTATAGAAAAAAATATAAGAAAAACAGTAGGACAGTGTAGTTGTGAATCAGAAATCTGAGACAGTCCTACAGACATAATATTTTATAGTACATGTGCATCAACCTGAATGAGGTGGCTAACTTAATGCTTTCATATTTCACTTTATGATCACCTTTCAGATTTCAAGCATGGCGAACCAGCGACAGACCGCTTACCTCCATAACCAGCTGGTGAGCTCTGGAGACCAGGGTAAGGCGGTTGGCATGGTTAAATGTCTCGGATATATCCTGGCCAAAGGTGTAGCCGGCCCCCCTGGGGGAGATGCCCCAGCCCCCACGGTCATCTGGGTCTGACCACAGCAGGTCACACATGGGGCCCTGTGGAAGCAGCATAGTAATAAAGATATGGATAAAGATCTATATGGTGAATAAGGTCACAGAGCGGGTGAGGCAATAACAGAGTAGGATCGAAAGTCTATATGTTCAGTTGTGTTGTTTTGACAAAATGGTTGAAGTTAAACTTAGGAGCAGACAAACTTATCCTAGACCTGTACCTAAAAGTTACTTCTAACTAGCAGCAATGAGACAGCAGAGTATGCTAGAGTATGCTCAGAAGCAGGGTTGTTGAGCCATGTACCTCGTGTGGCACTTCCTGCAAACGGTCCAGCGCTCGGATGTGATCCAACGTGTCTATGGACGGAGACAGGCCTCCGTGAAGACAGAATATCTTAGAAGGGAAAGAAAACAGAACATGTCACATGATAATTTAAATATTGGTTCTGACTCTGCGTAACAGTTGACTGAGACATAAGATACATACCCTTAAGTTAATTTTTATTTACAGCATACAACAGTTAAAGCACTGCAGATTCAACCTCATATGGATTATATGTGTGAAACCTCAAAATGACAACAAGGACCTAGTTTACCAACGTTTACTCAACCGTATTAGCACAATACATGGTTGCCATTCCTCAGACCAGGTTCAACCACGAGACTCCTGCACAGGCACACTAATAACAGAGTGATAGCCCCATCATAACAAATACATAGGATAGTTAAAACATTAACACCTCTTACCTGAGTATCTACCAAGGCCGTGAGAGGAAGGTAATCGAAGAGGTCTGTGAAGTATTTCCATACGTTTGCATTGCCGTATTTCCTTAAGCACTCGTCATAGAAGCCGTACACCTGTGTGATCTGTCTGCTTTCGTGGTTCCCCCGAAGGATTGTGATGCGTTCACGGTACCTAACCTGTGATCAATGTTCAAAATATAGGGGATTACTAAACAGCACTGTTCAATGAATAGCCTACTAGAGCATTCTGAATGAGTGTCTGAGCATTATATTACTTTAGCATCACAAAGCCCGGTGTAAATGATCATTGAGCACTCTCGAAGGGCAGGTTCAAATATGAATGGTCATTCAAAAATTCCAAGTGTACGATAACAATACTTGCCTTAAGTGCTACAAGTAGTGTGACAGTTTCTACAGAGTAGTAGCCTCGGTCAACGTAGTCTCCCATGAACAGGTAGTTTGTGTCTGGAGACTTTCCTCCGATTCTGAAGAGCTCCATGAGGTCGTGGAACTGGCCGTGGACGTCTCCACACACTGTAACAGGACATCGGACCTCCTGCACGTTGGATTCCTTGGTCAAAATTTCCTTCGCCTGGACAAAACCACACAATTAGGCAAAGTTTTCCTTACCCTGGACAAAAACAAACATAAGTCTATGTTGTAGGCTACATTGCAAAATGTTTGAGAGCCTCCCTTCCCACCCATATCCTCCCTAAGAAAATAAATAGACCAATGACATTTGGCAAGCTAGTTGAATGGCAAAGCAGTTCCTAGAAACCAGTGGACTGTGAAGTGAAGCTCTAAGAAGAACAATAAGGCCCACTCTAAGAAGAACAATAAGGCCTGCTGGGGCAAAGCAAATAATATTATAGCAGAAAAGTCCACTACTGTTATAGAATGCACCTGATTGCATGCAGAGCTATATTTGTTGCCAATGCAATCCCCCCCCCCCCCCCCCCTCAAAAAGCATCAGTGTTAGTCTTTGAAAAAAGTTCTAGGTTAAACAAAGTGGAAACATATGCCTAGACCCGCCTCCAGACCACTCAAGGGACAGAAAATACTCTTTTTTTTTTATCAGTAGAGATGCTCCTTGAGGTGTCTGGCTGGGATAATAAATTGTTGGCAGAACTACACTGGGGGTTGAGTGGTATAAGGAGCTTTTAGAGCATGAATCCCATTTGGAGAGTAGCAGGCATAGAGTAGAGCAGGGCTGTGTCACTGTGTGTGGGTCAGAGATGAACGAGAGATCTCTGCTCCAGGCAGCAACGCCCTGAGAAAGCAGGGGAGAGACACTGGCAGATTGAGGAGAGAAACAGAGCGACCAAGGCATATGAAACAAACCTGATATTTTTCCAAATTAATTTGAGTGGCAATTACAAATTAAAAGAATCAGATAAGAACCAGAACCCGACAAACTATTGTAGGTCAGTGGAACTTAGAACATTGGTAAACATAGTATATAACAGAGTCAATACAGCTTACAATATGGTATAACCTCAGAAGACAGATCTTTCATCAGTAACCTAAAACAACTGATCTCGACATGTCTATATTGAATGGATGACGTAAATGCCTCACCCCTCATAACAGCACCTAAAGATATGCCTTGCTGGCATCAGCTAAAAACCTCAAGTTTGTTAATTCGTCATACACAGAGCAATGAAATGCTTACTTACAGGTTCACCTTTTGACAATACAAAAAGTGAATACAAAGAGTAGTAAAAATAAAAAACAACTAAAAATAGAATAGTAATTGAGCAAAAATATGACACTAGGTGGCACACTAATTAAAGTCAGATAGTTACATGTCGTAAAGTACCATACGCCGGAAATAAAGAAATATAGCTAGCTAATGACCTTTTCCATGTGGGGAAAAAAACTGAACAGAGACTTGCTAGCAACGTTAGGTAGCTAACTGGGATTTTCTACAAGGAATCTTGGTTATGGAAAACAGTTAAAGCCCTGGAGAATAAACCCTCCTCACAGCTGCCCATGTCCCTTAAATGTTGATGTGGTTGTTACTGACAAGGAGCACATGGCTGAGCTCTTTAATCACCACTTCATTAAGTCAGGATTCCTATGCGCTTCAGCCATGCTGCATTGCCCGTCCAATATTTCCTCATCTCCCACCCCTTCTAATGCAACTAGCCATGATGCTCCTCCCTCTTTTTCCTCTGCCACACTACAAAGTTTCTCCTGGCAGGCAGTCACTGAGTCCGAAGTGCTAAATGAGATCCTTAAACTTGACCCCCAAAAACATCTGGGTCAGATGGTTTAGACCCTTCATTAAGGTTGCTGACCTTATTGTCGCCAAGCCTGTCGCACCTCTCTGGGGAGGTTCCCATTACTTGGAAGGCAGCCATGGGGGTCCTTTATTTAAAAAAGGGGGAGATCAAGCTGATCCTAACTGTTTTTGGCCCATTTCAATTTTCCCTGTTTATCAAGTGTTGGAAATACTTGTCAATAATCAACTGGCTTTCTTGATGTCTATAGTATTCTGTGGTACGCAATCTGGGTTTCACTCAGGTTATGGATGTGTCAAGGCAAACTTAAAAAGTTCCTAAATTATGTTAGCATTGCGCTCTAGTCAAAGCAATGTGGTGCTGCTATTTTTATTGACTTGCCCTAAGCTTTTAATACGGTAGACCATTCCATTCTTGTGGGTCGGCTAAGGAGTATTGGGGTCTCTGAAGGGTCTTTGGCCTGGTTTGCTAACTACCCCTCCCAAAGAGTGCAGTGTATAAAGTCAGAACATCTCAGCCACTGCCTGTCACCAAGGGAGTACCCCAAGGCTCATTTTTATGCCCACGCTCTTAATTTACCTCAACATAGCTCAGGCAGTAGGAAGCGCTCTAATCCATTTATATGCAGATGATACAGTCTTATACTGGTGGCCCCTCCGGATGTGTTAAATGCTCTACAACAAAGCTTTCTTAATGTCCAACAAGCTTAATCTGCCCTTTACCTTGTTCTGAACACCTCCAAAACTAAGATCATGTGGTTTGGTAAGAAGAATGCCCCTCTACCCACAGGTGTGATTACTACTTCTAAGGGTTTAGAGCTTGAGGTAGTCACCTCATACAAGTACATGGGAGTATGGCTAGACAGTACATGGTCCTTCTCTCAGAACATATCAAAGCTGCAGGGTAAAGTTACATAGACTTGGGTTCCTCTATCGTAAACGCTTTCACCACAGCTGCCAAACTAACCCTGATTCAGATGACCATACTACCCATACTAGATTACGGGGACATAATTTATCAAATCAGCAGGTAAGGGTGCTCTTGAGGGGCTAGATGTTCTATACCAGTAAGCCATCAGATTTGCCACCAACACTCCTTATAGGACACCTCACTGCACTCTATACACCTCTAAAACTAGTCATCTCTGTATACCCGTCGGAAGCCCCAGTGGTTGATGCTTATTTATAAAACCCTCTTAAGCCTCACTCCCCCCTATCTGAGATATCTACTGCAGCCCTCATCCTCCACATACAATACCTGTTCTGCCAGTCACATTCTGTTTAAGGTTCCTAAAGCACACATCCCTGGGTCACTCCCCTTTTCAGTTTGCTGCAGCTAGCGATGAACGAGCTGCAACAAAACAGCTTCCAATACTCTACACGGCAAACTGGATGCAGTTTCACAGTGCCATCTGTTTTGTTACTAAAGCCCCTTATACCACCCACCACTGCGACCTGTATGCTCTAGTCGGCTGGCCCTCGCTACATATTCGTCGCCAGACCCACTGGCTCCAGGTCATCTACAGCCTTATTGCAGTTCTCTGGTCACTATGGCAACACCCACCTGAAGCACGAGCTCCAGCAGGTGTATCTCACTGATCATCCCTAAAGCCAACACCTCATTTGGCCGCCTTTCCTTCCAGTTCTCTGCTGCCTGTGACTGGAACGAATTGCAAAAATCACTGAAGTTGGAGACTTATCTCCCTTACTAGCTTTAAACATCTGCTATCTGAGCAGCTAACCGATCGCTGCAGCTGTACATAGTCCATCTGTAAATAGCCCACCCAATCTACCTCATCCCCATACTGTTTTTATTTATTTACTTTTCTGCTCACCAGTATCTTTACCGGCACATGACCATCTGATCATTTATCACTCGTGTTTATCTGCAAAATTGTAAATTATTCAACTACCTACTCATGCCTTTTGCCAACAATGTATATAGACTCTTTCTTTCTGTGTTATTGACTTGTTTACTCCATGTGTAACTCTATTGTTGTCTGTTCACACTGCTATGCTTTATCTTGGCCAGGTCGCAGTTGTAAATGAGAACTTGTTCTCAACTAGCCTACCTGGTTAAATAAAGGTGGATTTTTTATTTATTTAAATAAAAAACTCTAACTGGACTGTTTTAACTCACTCTTCATTCAGACTCAAATCATGGACACTTTGCATGATATACTTACGTTTCTACCTTCTTGCCCTTTGTGCTGTTGTCTGTGGCCTTTAATGTTTGTACCATGTTTTGTGCTGCTACCATGTTGTGCTGCTGCCATGTGTAGTCGTCTTAGGCCTCTCTTTATGTAGTGTTGGGATGTGTTTTGTCCTATATATTTTTTTTTAAATAAAGGGAACACTTAAACACAATGTAACTCCAAGTCAATCAAAGTTCTGTGAAATCAAACTGTCCACTTAGGAAGCAACACTGATTGACAATACATTTCACATGCTGTTGTGCAAATGGAATAGACAACAGGTGGAAATTATAGGCAATTAGCAAGACACCCCCAATAAAGGAGTGGTTCTAAAGGTGGTGACCACAGACCACTTCTCAGTTCCTATGCTTCCTGGCTGATGTTTTGGTCACTTTTGATTGCTGGCGGTGCTTTCACTCTAGTGGTAGCATGAGACGGAGTCTACAACCCACACAAGTGGCTCAGGTAGTGCAGCTCATCCAAGATGGCACATCAATGTGAGCTGTGGCAAGAAGGTTTGCTGTGTCTGTCAGCGTAGTGTCCAGAGCATGGAGGCGCTACCAGGAGACATGCCAGTACATCAGGAGACGTGGAGGAGGCCGTACGAGGGCAACAACCCAGCAGCAGGACCGCTACCTCCACCTTTGTGCAAGGAGGAGCACTGCCAGAGCCCTGCAAAATTACCTCCAGCAGGCCACAAATGTGCATGTGTCTGCGCAAACGGTCAGAAACAGACTCCATGAGGGTGGTATGAGGGCCCGACGTCCACAGGTGCTTACAGCCCAACACCGTGCAGGACTTTTGGCATTTGACAGAGAACACCAAGATTGGCAAATTAGCCACTGGCGCCCTGTGCTCTTCACAGATGAAAGCAGGTTCACACTGAATAGTTATAAGAAAACCTTTAGCCTAGAATGATTTCACAGAATAAACAAAGTGAAGTTCATCAGTAAATCACTCTTCCCCCGTTCTGTAATTTGTATCCCAAGACAGAGGCCATCCCACCAGTGTTATATTGAGTCACAGAAACAAGCAAGATGTCATTCCACCAGTGTTATATTGAGTCATAGAGCCCAGCAACAATGTGGTAGTGATGCAACACAGAATCAATCACATCCAATGCTATTTTTACTCTGGCTACACATTCTGCTGAACACATTAACAAAATGCACAGGGGATGGATGCATCAGCCATGACTGAGCAAATGTGTGCTCTAAAACCACACCACTACTATGCTTATACCTACTGTTTAAGAGCTGGTCAATGACATGTTCAGGGGTATGTGAGAATACTGATTACAACCTGGAAACCGTTGAGTAAATGGCAAAACCACTCGTTGAGACTGAACTCCACAGGATAATAGAATATGATCACTGACACCTTGTAGCCTAGTGGTGAATATTTGGCAATGGGAATCACCTGTTTGTAAACAAGTCAAACGAGTACGAGTAGACACACCTAGTTATTTTTTTTAAGTATTTAAAACCATACATAAGTGTAACAGGCAAGTGAAAAGATTATCAATGAAGATTGATGTTAAATCCCTGCTCAAACCCTAGGTGACTTGATAAAGTGGAAGTTAAGTCTGACCTAGTTCTTGTCGTGTCCCACAGTTCAGTTCACTCAGGGTGGGAATCCAGGATGTGTGTACGTCTGTTTTACAACTGTATTCAAGTGTGTATGGTCTGACTATATCAAACAAATAAATGAAAATACTTGACATGTCTTTGACAAACGCAATGATTATGCCACAGGACACTCAGTCATACCATCAGCACATACAGTATGTATGTGGCCTCCCATAACTAAAATGAGACAGACAGTCTTAATGAGTTGGTAGTAAACCAGGTAAAGAATGCAAGCCAATTATGTGACTTGCATTCTTTAGCTGGTCTTCAAGTTAGTCCACCACTACCGACACGTTTGCCATTTAAAACAAAAATGTGCCAAACAAAAACGTGTTTCTATGAATGAATGTAAAGGTTTGGCTTCTCCAAAATAAACCATACATATTGCTGCAGTGAAATGCTAAACCAGCTTTACAGCTGAGAAGAATGAGAAGTTGTGCAATGTAATGTTACTTACATCGGCGCCATTTTAAGAATGGAAGGGTCAATCAGCTATATTCGAATAGTTCTATATTTTGTAAGGCATACATGTTACTATTTCTGAAAGACTGACGAACATTTTAGACAGACCTACACGAGAAAGTTGTCTAATATAAATAACCGCTCTTGAAACAACACAGGATTATGTTAAAAGCTATTTGGCAAGTGCTGATAGCGACTAACTGCGCAATATGTATAGTATCATCCCCTGAATGTTACACTGAAACATTTTACTATAGGAAAGTTATATTTCCGTATACCTTACCTTTTCGCAAAGCGTTTTTACTTGGCTCTCTGACAGCTGTTTGCAGTCGTTGATTTGTTCGATCCATAAGTCGATTTCCTTCGTAAAACACTTCTCGTCCATTCCTGATTGTTATTTTGGTTAATTCAATGGCACGGAAATTGTTATTTTCCTAAATACTCGCAATCCTCCCCCAAATTGACCAACCAAGTTGCATGCGTTTCTAATTGACACATAAATTGACGAACGTAGATGAACCGGATCGACTAAGATATGTGGAGACGTCAGTAGCTGCTATCCCAACCTAGGCCGTGATCCACTCAACACAAGTCGGACTGGGAGCGCCAGGGAAATGCCGCATTACTATTGGTCTCCCAGTAGAAATCTTTGCATTCTTATTGGCTATTGGGCGACTCGGTTGCATGGCCCGGTACCCCGCGTAAGCTTATCTTTATACAAAATGTTCTGGTCGAAAATGTACGAATGACCCTCCTTCTAAACGTCTATATCTGTATAACAGACGCAGTAGCCATCTGACAGAGAAATACATGTCGGTGTCATAGCATGCTTGCCGGCATACGGTGCCTTCAGAAAGTATTTAGACCCCTCTACCTTTTCACAATATTGTTACGTAACAGCCTTAATCTAAAATTGATTGATAAACATATTTCCTCAGCATTCTACACACAATACCCCATAACTACAAAGCGAATAATGTTTTTTGGGGGGGAGATTTTTCCAAATGTATAAAAAAAAAAATACAGGACAAAAAGTCCTTATAAGTATTCAGGCCCCTATTAGACTTGAAATTGAGCTCAGGTGCATCCTGTTTCCATTGATCATCCTTGAGATGTTTCTACCATTTGATTGGAGTCCACCTGTGGTAAATTCAATTGATTGGACATGATTTGGAAAGGCACACACCTGTCTATATAAGGTGCCACAATTGGCAGTGCATGTCCCAGCAAAAACCAAGCCATGAGGTCAAAGGAATTGTCTGTCAAGCTCAGAGACAGGATTGTGTCGAGGCACAGATATGTTAAAGGGTACCAAAAAATTTCTGCAGCATTGAAGGTCCCCAAGAACACAGTGGCCTCCATCATTCTAAAATGGAAGAAGTTTGGAACCACCACCACTCTTCCTGGAGCTGACTGCCCAGCCAAACTGAACAATCGGGGGAGAAGGGCCTTGTTCAGATAGGTGACCAAGAACTTGATGGTCACTCTGACAGAGCTCTAGAGTTCCTTAGTGAAGATGGGAGGACCTTCCAGAAGGACAACCATCTCTGCAGCACTCCACCAATCAGGCCTTTATGGTAGAGTGGCCAGACAGAAGCCACTCCTCAGTAAAAGGCACATGACAGCCCGCTTGGAGATGGCCTAAAGACTCTCAGACCGTGGGAAATGAGATTCTCTGGTATGATGAAACCAAGATTGACCTCTTTTGCCTGAATGCCAAGCATCACATCTGGAGGAAACCTGGCACCATCCCTACGGTAAAGCATGGGTGTGGCAGCATCATGCTGTGGGGATGTTTTTCAGCGACAGGGAGACTAGTTAGGATCGAGGCAAAGTACAGAGAGATCATTGATGAAAACCTGCTCCAGGGCACTCAAGACCTCAGACTGGGGTGATGGTTCACCTTCCAACAGGGCAACAACCCTAAGCACACAGCCAAGACAACACAGGAGTGGCTTCGGGACAAGTCTCTGAATGTCCTTGAGTGGGCCAGCCAGAGCTTGGACTTGAACCAGATCAAACATCTCTGGAGAGACCTGCAAATAGCTGTGCAGCGACGCTCCCCATCCAACCTGACAGAGCTTGAGAGGATCTGCAGAGAATAATGGGAGAAACTCTCCAAACACAGGTGTGCCAAGCTTGTAGCGTCATACTCAAGAAACATGAGGCTGTAATCACTGCCAAAGGTGCTTCAACAATGTACTGAGTAAAGGGTCTGACAAGTTATGCAAAAGTGTTATTTTATTTTTTAAATAAATTATACATTTGCAAAAATGCCTAAAACCTGTTTTTGCTTTGTCATTATGGGATATTGTGTGAAGATTGATTTAGGGGGAAAAAACGATTTAATCAATTTTAGAATGAGACTAACATAACAATGTGGAGAAAGTGAAGGGGTCTGAATTCTTTCCCGAATTAACCTAATGTATTTATGTAAAAAAATGGGGACCACAATAGCATGTCCCAGATTTGATTGTGCAATCCAGGTCACTTTAAAACAATCAATAAGGTAGAGTCCAGGTGAGTCCCATGAAGCGCTGATGCACGTAACAATGGTGACAGGAGTGCGTAACGATGGGCCGCCTGGCGCCCTCAAGTGCCAGAGAGGGGGAGCGCGAGCAGGCGTGACACATTGCCTGCATTCCAAGCACTTAAAAGACACACCCTATCTCCTCAGCCATCAAATTAAGTAGACACTTCTGATGTATCATGACGTCTGACGAGTATCCACTTGCATTCATCCCGCGATGATTGTGTTTTCAGCCACTGGTAGCTTGTGGGTGCTTTATATGCTCTACAGTCAATTATGATTGCACGTGTACTTATATTAACTATATAAGTATTAATATACACCTGTATGATAGCTAGCAAATGAATTAGCTAAATAAAGTCAGCCTGCCGAGCTACATCTGAAGAAGGAACATTTCCGAAAGCTAACCAAACAAAAACATCATTACTTTATGAAACGTGTTTGTGCATTAGTAGCACAATTTCTAACTTATTTACATTCGGTTTTACTTACACTTGTATGTTGACTCAATATTGACGTTGAGGTTTTGTGTTTTGGTCTGACTTTTATTAGCGGATGTACAATCATCGAAAATCTAATTATGGGGCGTTTTAGGCCCCGAAGTGAACATAATTGTACACTCGCAAACTCTATTAAAAACGAGGGCTAAGGGGGTTATATTGCAAACTTCCCTTGCTTGGCCTATCATCTGGACCGATGACAACTATGACCGGGGGATTCCCCCAAGGGCATAGGGCGAGGGTAAGTAGACAAGGGTGTGTCTTTTATGAGTTTGAAATGCAGCCACTGACTTTTGCTGTTGCTGTAAGATGGCAACTCAGTGCAAATGCGGATGTGCCAATTGAATCTCAACAACAGTCTGGGGGGGTATCTTTAATTTCAATATCTTTCTTTTTGAATGGTTGGTGGGGCACAGTGAGGGATATGGTGGATAAAATACTGAAAAGTGGAACAAAAAAATACATTATTCTAACGGTTGAAGTTAAAGATGCTCTGTTATCACACAAACCAAGTGTGTCTAAAACATTTATTGTTATTCTTTTTATTATCTTCAGTCAAATGTTGTTTAGGGACATAAACCATCCTGTGCCAGGACCCAGTTAAGAATTCAGATCAACTCTCAATGGTAGTACTGTTCCCTCCAAAACCTGAAGAAAAAACATTCAATTAAGAAATAATTGTCCTGAATAACCTTGACATAGTCCTTAACTGAGTTAGGCCTCCTAGAGAGTTAATAACAACAGTTTATATAATACTTGTCTGTACCTATGCATCGCTTGACAAATATTTGTCAGAATCTTACCTACTTATTTCCGTGGTCAGTGAAATCGGATGACGGCAATGATGGTATTCTGGAGTCTTCTTCTCTTCCTCTGCTCTTCAGCTCCTTCCTCGAGTGCTTTGCTGAATAAAACAATAATCATGTTTCTTCTGAACACACACACTAATCTACACTTTGAAAAACCATACTTAATCTGCACAGAGAAAACCATACTTTGGTTACACATAGGGTGATGGTAACATTACATTTACATAGGAGAGTAAAACATTCTGTATCAAGCAGCATGTTGTCAACATGGATGAGTTCACTCAACAAGTTCTATCTGTACCACATTATTAGAATCAAACATGGTCTGCTTTAGAATATATTTCTCTGAACTATATTCTGATGATATATTCTTCAGTAATCAGAACGGATTGTTTAGGCAGATATGGCCATTATCTAATCTCTCTTTTGCTCTGCCCCTGTGTGTGTGTGTGTGTGTGTGTGTGTGTGTGTGTGTGTGTGTGTGTGTGCATGCATGCGTGCCAGCACTGTCTGTTTTGCCCAGGTGGACCACTATCCATGACAAAAACATAACCCTTGCCCTCAATCACCACCGCCATGTCCCTCAAGTTCCCTCCTCACTGAGGCCCACACACACTACATCATGAAAATTTGAATTAGCCGTTCAATTCAAAGAAAGAGCTCAGGAATATATATGTATCCCATGCAATGTTGGTTATTATCATAAATTAATTATGCTCAATAGCAGAATAAAGGGCTGAGGACAAGTGGGAGGGCACAGTGAGAACTACTGATTAGTCTTCTGATTCAGTCATTTTTTACTATAGCAATACAAAGGACAAACTATACTGAACAAAAATATAAACGCAACATGCAACAATTTAAACAAATTAGCAAGCAGAGATACAGCCACATCATGTGACAGAGTGAAATGCAGTATACCTGCGTCTGAAATGGCACTATATTCCCTATATAGTGCACTACATTTGACCGGAGCCCTATTACTTTTGACCTATGGACCCAGGTCAAAATTAGTGCTTTACAGAATAGGGTAACATTTGGGAAACAGCCTATAATGACAGAGGCCTGGCCAGCGTCTTATTTATTTGTCTGTGGGGGGTTTTAGGCTGTGTCACAGAATTTTTGACCTTCTCTGCAGCAGATCCTCAGGAGACATTGGCACATAAACACAATACAGAGAAGCGGTGAGGTGGGCCAAATCCTATAGTAACATTGTTTCGGCCCTAATCCTAGAGCAACCTTACTCCGGCCCTAATCCTAGAGCAACATTACTCCGGCCCTAATCCTAGAGCAACATTACTCCGGCCCTAATCCTAGAGCAACATTACTCCGGCCCTAATCCTAGAGCAACATTACTCCGGCCCTAATCCTAGAGCAACATTACTCCGGCCCTAATCCTAGAGCAACATTACTCCGGCCCTCATCCTAGAGTAACATTACTCCGGCCCTAATCCTAGAGTAACATTACTCCGGCCCTAATCCTAGAGTAACATTACTCCGACCCTAATCCTAGAGTAACATTACTCCGGCCCTAAAACCCAGAGTAACATTACGCCGACCCTAATCCTAGAGTAACATTACTCCGACCCTAATCCTAGAGTAACATTACTCCGACCCTAATCCTAGAGTAACATTTCTCCGGCCACATGCTCTAATGTCCTGGAGCCACACTGAGCCGTGACACCCCATTAAGTATAAACTTGGCACATCAACATTTTTCAACAACACCAAATGCCTTCAATAAATCAATGGATGTTTCTCTCTGTCCTCAGGTGATTCAATGATACAAGTTATTTAATTGATTAATACTACACAGCCCTGTAGTTTCATTCTTGTTCAGTCTTGGGCCAATTTCTTTTTGTTTTCAATGAAGTCAGACAGATTCATTTTGGAAATTATGTGTCTTCAAGTCTAGTATCAGATTCAATTTTGGGAATTGACTTACCGTGGGAGCTGACTTACCGTGGGAGCTGACTTACCGTGGGAGCTGACTTACCGTGGGAGCTGACTTACCGTGGGAGCTGACTTACAGTGGGAGCTGACTTACCGTGGGAGCTGACTTACAGTGGGAGCTGACTTACAGTGGGAGCTGACTTACAGTGGGAGCTGACTTACAGTGGGAGCTGACTTACCGTGGGAGCTGACTTACTGTGGGAGCTGCCTTACCGTGGGAGCTGACTTACAGTGGGAGTAAGGTCAAGTTGCCCCTAGACACTGATCTAAGGTCAATTTGTGTTTTCCTAATACCTCTATCAGTTATGGTTAAGATTTGGTGAGAGGAAGATGATCCAAGATCTGAGAAAAATTACAACTTCTACCCAAAGCTTTACAGGGGATCACATGATTTAGTAGAAAGACAAGTAAAATACAAGATAGAGAACTGAAACCAAGACAACGTTGTTTACCATCTGTAAACTTCAGCTCCATCTGGTGGCCGAACACAGGAAGTCCAGGGAAGCGCACATCTCTCATGTCTCTCACTGACTTCACCTTCTTTTTAGCCAGACTGGACATCTCAACCTGGAGGTTATTATGGCTGTCACTCTGCAATACAACCAAACACAACACAATCATAAAAATATACACAAACATAAACACACATTCAATACCTTCATGTTCTCATTAACAAGTGAAGTCTACAGTCGTGGCCAAATGTTTTGAGAATAACACAAATATTAATTTCCACAAAGTTTGCTGCATCAGTGTCTTTAGATATTTTTGTCAGATGGAATACTGAAGTATAATTACAAGCATTTCATAAGTGTCAAAGGCATTTATTGACAATTACATGAAGTTGGTGCAAAGAGTCAACATTTGCCGTGTTAACCCTTCTTTTCAAGACCTCTGCAATCCGCCCTGGCATGCTGTCAATTAACTTCTGGGCCACAGACTGATGGACTGATGGGAGCCCATTCTTGCATAATCAATGCTTGGAGTTTGTCCGAATTTGTGGGGTTTTGTTTGTCCACCCGCCTCTTGAGAATTGACCACAAGTTCTCAATGGGATTAAGGTGTGGGGAGTATCCTGGCCATGGACCCAAAATATCAATGTTCTGTTCCCCGAGCCAAGGTGCTCCATCATGCTGGAAAATGCATTGTTCGTCACCTGTTTCTGGATGGTTGGGAGAAGTTGCTCTCGGAGGATGTGTTGGTACCATTCTTTATTCATGGCTGTGTTCTTAGGCAAAATTGTGAGTGAGCCCACTCCCTTGGCTGAGAAGCAACCCCACACATGAATGGTCTCAGGATGCTTTACTGTTGGCATGACACAGCACTGATGGTAGCGCTCACCTTGTCTTCTCCGGACAAGCATTTTTCCGGATGCCCCAAACAATCGGAAATGGGATTCATCAGAGAAAAGGACTTTACCGCAGTCCTCAACAGTCCAATCCCTGTACCTTTTGCAGAATATCAGTCTGTCCCTGATTTTTTTCCTGGAGAGAAGTGGCTTCTTTGCTGCCCTTCCTGACACCAGGCCATCCTCCAAAAGTCTTTGCCTCACTGTACGTGCAGATGCACTCACACCTGCCTGCTGCCATTCCTGAGCAAGCTCAGTACTGGTGGTGCCCCGATCCCGCAGCTGAATCAACTTTAGGAAATGGTCCTGGCGCTTGCTGGACTTTCTTGGGCGCCCTGAAGCCTTCTTCACAACAATTGAACCACTCTCCATGAAGTTCTTGATGATCCGATAAATTGTTGATTTAGGTGCAATCTTACTGGCAGCAATATCCTTGCCTGTGAATCCCTTTTTGTGCAAAGCAATGATGACGGCATGTGTTTCCTTGCAGGCAACCATGGTTGACAGAGGAAGAACAATGATTCCAAGTACCACCCTCCCTTTGAAACTTCCAGTCTGTTATTCGAACTCAGTCAACATGACAGAGTGATCTCCAGCCTTGTCCTCGTCAACACTCACACCTGTGTTAACGAAATAATCACTGACATGATGTCAGCTGGTCCTTTTGTGGCAGGGCTGAAATGCAGTGGAAATGTTTTTGGGAGATTCAGTTCATTTGCATGGCAAAGAGGGACTGTGCCATTCATTGCAATTCATCTGATCACTCTTCATAACATATATATGTGTGTGTGTGATCTATGTTAAATCTATGTTAAATATAATCAGGAATTTACATTAGGCTATTTGTCTGTAACTGTACTACGATAGCTATGATAAACACTCATTAGGGCAAAACAAAAATATTTAATTAAAAAATATATACATGTAGAGGCCATAAGGTATTTTGAACAATAGAAGAAATAGACAGTTGTTTGCTACTATATTGTAAAAGCTTGCATTTTCATTGCGCCCAATTATTTTATATGGTAATCACGGCTGCATTCCAAGTGGGTTAACATTGTCTTTCATGAGGTTTAACTTGATGACAGAAAGAGTGTAAACACATAAGACACTATGTTCTGTTCTTAACATACAGGGCGAGATGTTAGGAAAACTACAACATTACTTTGGGGTGAGTCAGAGAGGCATTCCTTTGGGAGTGGAAACAATGACAAAGAGCTTGTCAGCCCCAATGACTGTTGCATGTACAGACACCCACGCACCCACCTGCTGTTACAGACATACTGTAGGCATGGGCCAGATGTCAAGCATGTTCTATAATAGAATGTTTGGTATTTTATCTTTTTGTTTATTCACTTGCTTGTTTTCATGTGTCTGTGTTCCCCTTTACATGCACTGCACACACCTTTCCTTACTTACCTGAGACAGGGCATCAGTCAGCTGACTATTCCCCATGGCCAGGTCAGTAGGGCTCGGCCGTCTCTTTACCTTATCAGTGCTACAAACACAGACACAAGCATGAGAATCACTGACTTGGTATACCCTACCAAAGCATGCTTTTCAAGAACTGCCAGGATGAAATGACAGAACGTCCAGAATAGATAAATACGTTTAAGAATATACACTTTGGAATTACTGGATCTAGTGAGTCTGATACAGCTACTCTGAAATCACTGGGTGGTATTCTGAACAACACTATACCAGATAAAGCCTCCTATATCTCTCTGATCTGAAAGCCACTGACCGGGACTTAGTGACTTCCATACAGCATGGAACGGGGACAGCAGCAAAAAGATTGTTGCTGGCGTTGATGCGGGGCATGGTAAAGGCTACAGCCTTGTCCTGAGATTGAGGGGGGTCTGGGATGGAGGTAGAGGTAGAGGTGGAGGTAAAGGGCTGTCTGTTTGTCTGAGATGAGACAGGGCTGCAGGTCATCCTGATCTCTGACCTCCTGCCTGCCCTAGAATGCTTCTGCTCAGGCTCCTTCCCACGTCGGTCCTTCTCAGTGTCCTAAAACAAAAACAGTCCATGTGCAGTATGGCCGACTGGTATGGATCTTGTAAATCTATATTTCTACAACACCGTATATATGCTTTGACTTGTAGTTACTTTGACTCTACCTACATGTACATATTACCTCAATAACCTCGACTAAGCTGTGCACCCACACATTGACTCAGTACCGTTACCCCATGTATATAGCCTCGCTACTGTATTTTACTGCTGCTCTTTAATTATTTGTTTTATTATTTTTTATTTGTTACTTATCTATTTTTTACTTCACACTTATTTTTCTTAAAGCATTGTTGGTTAAGGGCTTGTAATTTCACTGTAAGATCTATACCTGTTGTATTCGGCGCATGTGACAAATACAATTTGATTTGATTTATTTACTTAGTTGCTCTGCCCACTTACTGCACATTTAAATGGTTAAGAGCATGTGCTAAACGAACAGACCTGTAAAATGTAGAATACAGTGCTATCTTAGTGCTTTGCGCCCTGACTAAGGGTCCATGTAGTTTATACCTTCACTGGCTTTCTGTTACATGAGGATGAGGACAAGACTCCTGTTCCTTGGTCCTCTGGTGGCTCCCATGAGCTACTATGAATCCAGTGCATGCTGTTAACCTTGGCATCTTTCAGTATCAATGCCTGTATCTCTGGTATGAATCTGAAGCAGGAAGTAGCAGTTATTCAGGTCAATTGCAGTTCATGACATTATTACAACTACTAAACAGTATCCCATAAATATTAGAACATTTCAAGGAAAGTTCAAGGCTAGCAAAACAAGGCAAAACAATGTGTGTGTGGCCAGACTATGACACTATGACAATGTAGTATCACATCCCCATTTTGTACGTAAGCAGGTCAGAATGTAGGTCAAGAATCTCACTCCACTCTCTTACAAGCTAATTGCTTCTCCCAGTACACTAGACATGCAAGGTTGACCGGACCCGACTCACCTTTCAACGAACCCATCTTTGGTGAAGTACCGATGAACTAGCAACATGGAGCACGCAGCCCTGTGAGATGGATCAATCTGTAGGCATGACTAAAACAAAGAAGACCTTTACTGTAAAAGTAAACAACCCATGTCACATTCTTAGGGCCAGGCTTTTTCCTGACCATGTGACCTGCCCTGGAAATCCTCCTTGAATTGTTCAAGACAAACTCCTGTCACACTCCCTACACATTCTTCACTATCTCTCTGTAGACTTACATCCACTATTTCAGCCACTAAGAAGTGGAGTTTGTGGTACTTCCTCTTGGGGTCCCTGAGGAGCTGCACCTCAGGAAGGCTGGCCACAGCAAAGATGGGGTTCTGGAAGTACAGGTCTTGCTGATGACGGGTCAAAGGCCCTATCAAGACAAAACACCTGTGTATCAATATACCATTACATAACAGATAATAGAAGGGGAGCCATCCTGAGGTTATCTCATTCCTCAAATCGTTGTACAGTACTTCAATTATCTATGTAACCCAATATTGACCATCACACATTCAGTAGTAAAACGACACTATAACAAGATAATTAGCTGTACAATCACATAGCTTCACTTCTGATTAGCATTGATAGACAGTACACGGCACTGGTTACATCCCCTTCACTCAGCGTGGTGGCAGCCATCACATCACCATGAAGTGTAATGAATCATTATTGTGACACAGAGAGTGTTGTAAATAGCTCCTTCATTCTGCTGGGAGGATGAGTTCTGTCCACAGACCGCTGGTGGAAGAGAGGAGACAGTATGTCGGCCTCTCCACGTCCCTCACTACCCGTGGCTTCAATCTTCACTGACATTCTGACATTAGCTCCCTCCAGAGAGCCTCTCTTTTCGGAAACAGAGAGATACACACTGGGGCGGATTAGAGAGTCAAATAGCCTGAGTATCCCATTCCACCAAAGAGAATTAATGAAACACAGATTGAACCTGCTAAAAGACTCTAATACAGAAGGGATCACTTTAATCTCTCTCTCACAGTATTAGGCATGTGTATCCCCGGCAAGTCAGTTATCCTAATGAAAACACCCAAGGAACAACCAAAAACAGCAGTGTTATCTCACTCCCCTCTATTTAGCTTGCGCTTATGTCCAGGGCCAAAATGCCAAAAGGATCATTGGGGTTTTCCTTGTACAGGCCTGGATAAAAGCCAAAATGCCACAGTTCATTTTCAGCATTGGTTTATTTGTCACTGCTGGCCAAGGATTGAATAAAGTTTATTTATAGAGCGAAGCCAATTGTCCCTCTCTGCCCCCGTATTAAGCCACAAATCGACATACGATGTAAATCTGTTAAGCGTTAGGATAGGGCCAAATTCATTGGGGGGCTCTTAACCAGGAAAAAATTATGATATTCCAAATAGCCCTATTATCTGTTTGATTTAGATTGATTTAATACAATGGCGGCCTACCCTGGCCAAACCTAACGACACTGGGCAAATTGGGCGCTACCCTATGGGACTCCCAATCACGGCCAGTTGTGATTCAGCCTGGAATCGAACCAGGGTCTGTAGTGATACCTCTAGCACTGAGATGTAGTGCCTTAGACCGATGCGCCATTCAGGAGCACTACTTTTGAGCAAAGCCCTATAAGCCCTGGTCAAAAGTAGTGCACAATAAAGGGAATAGGCTGCCATTTGGGATACAGATTACACTGCCTTTTTGTCTCTTTGTGACCTACTTTTCAACAATGGTGAAATCCTAGCAGGCCTGTTGCCCTACTGATGTCGGAAAAGCTTTAGGTTATCTGTGCTCCCTTCGGAGAATGGACAACAGTTTGATTAAGTGCAAATAGTTATTTTAATTACATCTACAATATTAGATGCCTCAGATGTTGTCAAGTCCACATTTCCACCATTGATGCCCACTCCCTTAGCATGGTCCCAGATCTGTTTTAGTCATTGTTAAGCCAATGACAATGAGTGACTAGGAGTTGATGATAGCAGAAACAGACTGTCACTCAGGCTAACATACCCATTGGTTTGTACTTACCCACTTTGCTGACTATTTTGTGCACCTGGTCCAGGTCAGAAGTCCCCGTCAGAAAAGCATTGCTTGTAGCCATCTCTATAATCAAGCAGCCAATGGCCCACACATCTACAGGTCTAGTAAAGAAAATGCAAAGAATCTATCATTCTAGAATGTCCTTCTAGCCAATCAGAAACGAGTATTCAACGATGCTGTGGTATAAACATGATATATCTGTACAAAAATGATGAGCAACCCTTAGAAGATTTGACATTATAATTACTGTGGTCTTATTCCATAATACATTCAAGATTGAATACTGCCCTGAGATCTGTGGTTCTGCTTGATACCCACTTGCTGTAAGTGTTGTCTGCCACTAAAAGTTCTGGGGCTCTGTACCACCTCGTGGCCACATAGTCTGTGAGAGGCTCCCCAGTCGGTGCCAAGGTTCTGGCAAACCCAAAGTCACAGAGCTTCACCACCCCAGAGTTAGAGACAAGAACATTCTCAGGTTTGACATCTCTGTGAATGATCTGTTGAGAAAAGATGCATGTTTCAAGCCAGTGAAGAACTACTGTTTTACTGTCAACAAGTTTATTTCTTTAATATTGTTCAACGCCCTTCATAATAGCTAATTAAACTCGTAGTTTTAAACTTGTCAGTTGGCACATCATGTATTGTATATCTTCCTGTGCACTCACTAGGCAGAATCTATGAAATTAGAATAATATATATGCCATTTAGCAGACACTTTTATCCAAAGCAACTTAGTCATGCATGCATAGATTTTACACACGGGTGGTCCCAAGAATCAAACCCACTATCCTGGCATTGCAAGCACTATGCTCTACCAACTGAGCTACAGAGGAATACTTGCATTGCTGGTGTGAAGGTAATCCATGGCTCGTAGAATTTGGAACATGTACTTTCTGAGGCGCTTGCTGTCCAAACCACGAGGATATCTCTCTAGGTCTTCCAGAACTGTGCGGTCAATGTACTCAAAGACAACATACAAGCGCTTCTTGAACCGGAATACCTCCAGCATGTTCACAAGGTTTTCATGGCGAAATTTCTGTGTAAAGACACATATGAACAGAATTAACGTTGTAGTAGTATGCTGTTATCAGGGATGTGCCATTAGTTGGACTGTAGCCAACGAGTGAATTGTACTCGATATTTGAGACAGTCACAGCAACACTGCTGCTTTATGTGGAACTGATCAATAAGTTCCTCACCCTCAGAAGTTTGATTTCTCTCATGATAACCTTTTTCATGGTTTTGTCCTCTTCCTTGTCATTGAACCTCTTGATGGCCACAATGTGTCCAATCTCCTTGTGTCGACACTTCATCACTGTACCATAGCTCCCCTCACCCACGACGCCAAGGTTCTCATACATATCCATCTTCCTTCAGTGGGCTGTCCTTGAGCACATATGGATAAATGTATTCACATTCATTTCAAAGCATAAACAGATATAAAGGCATACAAAATACATACAACATCTAGTGTAATACTTTCAAATGACCAGTGAAAACAGGGTCATATAGCCTACAACGTGATTACACAAAACACAATGTGGTCAAAATACTTACTGCTGAGTAGATACAAAGATTATGTTCATGTATTTTTTTCTCCTGGCTTTACTGCTCTCATAAATTACACAATACACATGTTTGAAATAAACGATGCCTCTAACTGACAGACCACTTCATGTTTGAAAAACACACTTCAGGTTTTCTTCCCAGAATTATTCCACCCCAGAATAATTCTGTCACAAACAAATAGGTGTGAAATTAGAATGTTGTCACCATAACAACAGGCAAAGTTGATAACAATTGAGAGGCGTTCTAGAACATTCTACATGGATACAGTGGAATTAACCAAGTGAATAATTAGGTTTGAGCTGACATGTAAACTAGTCTTTACACCAAGAAATGACCATAACCATGGACACATGGTCAACTTGATATATGGTTTCTTTGCTACACATGACTTGATGAAATGTAAATAATGCTTCAGAGACTACATCAGCATATGTATTCTTTGCACAGGTATCCATGTTGCAACTGGTCGAGGGACTGATGAAGTTGGGATTAAACCATTATTTCTTGAGGAAAGGGTTAGCTTGTTAAATAAAAACAAACAACCGTTTATGTGATGTATGATAGACGACACTTTGAATACTAACCAAGTATAGGTGTCGTGTAAATTGCATGTACTGTTCACATATTTGATGAAATGTGTTAATTTGATAACATTCACACTACTCATAGTAGAAGTGGACTATTCCAAACGAATGTTCTTGCTTGTTTCCCCTGTGGAAGTACATGACGTCACTGTAGTTGTTTTGGAGAGAAGAAAAGGGCACAGACGGAAGATTTACCCAAAATAATACCGGTTTCGACAGATTTTTATGACCAAAGTATAATTTTTTACGTTTTGAATCATGTCTACTCCGGCTAGAAGACGACTTATGAGAGATTTCAAAAGGTAGTGCAACGTTTTGGCTCTGCTTTTGTGTGTTGTATTTAGCTAGCTAACGCGTTAGCTAATTTGAGGCCTGCAGTACATGTACACTGTTGTTTGTAGGTACTAATCATAGAGCCAGTCATTAATTGAGTACTTTGTACTGACTGTCTGATACCTAACTAGTTGTAGTACTAGGTCAATAATGTTGCTTCAATTAGCCAGCTAGAATGCATGCTAGAACTACATTGCCATACAGATGTTAGCTATCTAACCAGCTAACGTTAACTTGTTTTTTATTTTTTTATAGCTAGGTACATCTAGCTAAATCGAACTCGTCAGTCCCTCTGCATTTAGCTAACGTTAGATAGTTAAGTTTAGTAAGGGAATTAAACTCGTAGTTAGCCAAATACTTATTAACTTACCAACGTTAGATACCTACCAAATGTATTTGATTTGTATCGATAAAAAAAGGCTGTACTAGCTGAGTTAAACTACTAGTAAACTAGCTAGGTTGCTAATCTCAGTGTACTGATGGCCGGACAGGTGTTACACAACCCTAACTTCTGATTGTGTTGCCCTGCTCTTGTATGCCGTATTTCCAGACCTATGTATTTAGGGACAACATTCAGCAACATTTTATCTAGGCAATAGTATAAGTATTCAGTTATGTGAAAGGAGAAACTCCAAAAATTGGGATTAGGCATAGGTTTCAGAAGGAGGCCTTTATTCCTGATGAGGACAAACCCACCTGGCCAGGGCTTCATGTAAAGCCCCGGCAGCTACCGTCTGTTTGATTCCAGATGGCATCTGCCTGGGCAAGCCAATTAGTTACACTATAGCAGCTCAATGTCTTGTCTCCAGAAGAGTCTGTAGCACACCTGTCAATGGAAAAAGGTGATACTTAGGAACTCCATGGAGACTCGTGTAGATGTGCATATACAGTTGAAGTCAGAAGTATACATTTAAACTCAGTTTTTCCTGACATTTAATCCTAGTAAAAATTCCCTGTCTTAGGTCAGTTAGGATCACCACTTTATTTTAAGAATGTGAAATGTCAGAATAATAGTAGTGATTTATTTCAGCTTTTATTTCTTTCATCACATTCCCAGTGGGTCAGAAGTTTACATACACTCAATTAGTATTTGGTAGCATTGCCTTTAAATTGTTTAACTTGGGTCAAACATTTTGAGTAGCCTTCCACAAGCTTCCCACAATAAGTGGGTGAATTTTGGCCCATTCCTCCTGACAGAGCTGGTGTAACTGAGTCAGGTTTGTAAGCCTCCTTGCTCGCACATGCTTTTTCAGTTCTGCCCACATATTTTCTATAGGATTGAGGTTAGGGCTTTGTGATGGCCACTCCAATACCTGGACTTTGTTGTCCTTAAGCCATTTTGCCACAACTTTGGAAGTATGCTTGAGGTCATTGTCCATTTGGAAGACCCATTTTACAACCAAGCTTTAACTTCCTGACTGATGTATTGATGTTGCTTCAATATATATTCACTTAATTTTCCTACCTCATGATGCCATCTATTTTGTGAAGTGCACCAGTCCCTCCTGCAGCAAAGCACCCCCACAACATGATGCTGCCACCCCCGTGCTTCACGGTTGGGATGAGGTTCTTCGGGTTGCAAGCCTCCCCCTTTTTCTTCCAAGCATAACGATGGTCATTATGGCCAGATAGTTCTATTTTTGTTTCATCAGACCAGAGAACATTTCTCCAAAAAGTACGATCTTTATCCCCATGTGCAGTTGCAAACCGTAGTCTGGCTTTTATTACTATTTTGGAGCAGTGGCTTCTTCCTTGCTGAGCGGCCTTTCAGGTTGTCGATATAGGACCCGTTTAACTGTGGATATAGATACTTTTGTACCTGTTTCCTCCAGCATCTTCACAAGGTTCTTTGCTGTGCTGGGATTGATTTGCACTTCTCGCACCAAAGTACGTTCATCTCTAGGAGACAGAACGAGTCTCATTCCTGAGTGGTATGATGGTTGCGTGGTGCCATGGTGTTTATACTTGCGTACTATTGTTTGTACAGATGAACGTAGTACCTTCAGGTGTTTGGAAATGGCTCCCACGGATGAACCAGACTTGTTACAATGTTTTTTGGGGGGTCTTGGCTGATTTATTTTTATTTTCCCATGATGTCAAAGCAAAGAGGCACTGAGTTTGATGGTAGTTCTTGAAATACATCCACAGGTACACCTCCAATTGACTCAAATGATGTCAATTAGCCTATCAGAAGCTTCTAAAGCCATGACATCATTTTCTGGAAATTTCCAAGCTGTTTGAAGGCACAGTGAACTTAGTGTATGTAAACTTCTGACCCACTGGAGTTGTGATACAGTGAATTATAAGTGACATAATCTGTCTGTAAACAATTGTTGGAAATATTACGTGTCATGCACAAAGTAGATGTCCGAACTGACTTGCCAAAACTATAGTTTGTTAACAAGAAATTTGTGGAGTGGTTGAAAAACAAGTTTTAATGACTCCAACCTAAGTGTATGTAAACTTCTGATTTCAACTGTATAGTAACATTATAACCCTATTCTACCCTACTCTACTTGGCTGCCTCTGCCACCAATTGGCCTTGGAGCGTAGAGCATTCCTTGATAAGCATTGTGTGTTTGATCAATGGTTTGTTGAATTATATCTCACAGAACACATACTGGTAGAACTACATTGTTCATTAGATATTTATTTTTTATTTGTAGCCTACATCACCAGACAAGTATCTGACAGCATCAAGATTTCCTTGCAGGGAACAACAACATTACAAGTACTACCCTAATAAAGCATAATTAAAATGTGACTCACAATGGATAGCAGCACTGTGCAGTAGGCTTTCATTTTACAGTGGGTAGGGAGCTAACAGTAAATGGGGTTAATTGTGGTGGTATTTTCTGTAGAGACTTGTAGATGGATCTGAGAAATACAGTTTACCTTGTGCGTGAAGGAAAGCTGTTAAAGTCAGATTTTTTTATGTGGTGAGTTTTTGGAATGACACTGCTGGATTTAGTGACAAAATATGCTAGACAAGTTGGATCATTTTGTCTGTAAAAATTAATTATGTGAGTAATGGCAGTGGAAACACTTTTTTTCATGTGCCAAAATTGATATTAGGGTTTGACCGATTATGATTTTTCAACGCTGATATCGATTATTGGAGGACCAAAAAAGGCCGATACTGGTAAATCGGCCGATTTAAAAAAAATAAAAAATAAAAATAATAAAAATAAATAAATATGAAAAAAAAAAAAAAAAAATTATAATAATAAAATAGAAAATTTTAAAAATTATTTTTAATTTTTTTAATTTATATATTTATTTCTAATAATGACAATTACAATAATGCTGAATGAACACTTATTTGAACTTAATATAATACATCAATAAAATCAATTTAGCTCGAACCAGGAACACAACGACAACAGCCACCCTCGAAGCAGCGCTACCCATGCAGAGCAAGGGGAACAACCACTCCAAGTCTCGGAGCGAGTGACGTTTGAAACGCTATTAGCGCGCACCCCGCTAACTAGCTCACCATTTCACATCGGTTACACAAGCCTAATCTCGGGAGTTGATAGGCTTGAAGTTATAAACAGCGCAATGCTTGACGCACAACGAAGAGCTGCTGGCAAAACGCATGAAAGTGCTGTTTGAATGAATGCTTACGAGCCTGCTGCTGCCTACCATCGCTCAGTCATACTGCTCTATCAAATCATAGACTTAGTTATAACATGATAACTCACAGAAATACGAGCCTTAGGTCATTAATATGGTCGAATCCGGAAACTATCTATCGTATTTTATCTAAGGGGTGGCATCCATTAGTCTAAATATTCTTGTTACATTGCACAACCTTCTATGTCATGTCATAATTACGTAAAATTCTGGCAAGTTAGGTGGCCCAAACTGTTGCATATACCCTGACTCTGCGTGCAATAAACGCAAGAGAAGTGACACAATTTCACCTGGTTAATATTGCCTGCTATCCTGGATTTATTTTAGCTAAATATTCAGGTTTAAAAATATATACATCTGTGTATTGATTTTAAGAAAGGCATTGATGTTTATGGTTTGGTACACAATGGAGCAACGATACGCACCGCATCGATTATATGCAACGCAGGACACGCTAGATAAACTAGTAATATCATCAACCATGTGTAGTTAACTAGTGATTATGATTGATTGTTTTTTATAAGATAAGTTTAATGCTAGCTAGCAACTTACCTTGGCTTACTGCATTCGCGTAACAGGCAGTCTCCTCGTGGAATGCAATGAGGCACGTGGTTAGAGCGTTGGACTAGTTAACTGTAAGGTTGCAAGATTGAATCCCCCGAGCTGACAAGGTGAAAATCTGTCGTTCTGCCCCTGAACGAGGCAGTTAACCCACCGTTCTAGGCCGTCATAGAAAATAAGAATGTGTTCTTAACTGACTTGCCTAGTTAAATAAATCGGTGTCCAAAAATACCGATTTCCGATTATGAAAATGTGAAATCGGCCCTAATTAATCGGCCATTCCGATTAATCGGTCGGCCTCTAATTGATATTATAACCATCATATCGAAGTATGCGATATGTTGTGTGAACCTCCCACTGTGAAAGCATTGTTTATTAGGCTACAGATTAAATAAGTTAGGAACTTCACTGGGTGGTGAAAGTGCAAGGTGATGAGCCTTTCCAATAAATATTGAGGGCCTTATTCTGGTGACATGTTTGATGCCTGGCTGCCATTTGACAAAAAATATATATAATTATTTTGTCCATAATAATCTCATGTAGGTGGCCTACCTGCACTGTATCTGTGAGCTGTTGGCTAGAGCACACGTTCCAAGATCTGAGTGGGGACATTCACTATAACGCAACATCAGTAGTGTTGAAAATACATGGGAATTTAACCGCAAGTTATTTTTATGTGCACTATGCTATCACGCACAGCCTTTTATTTTTTTTTACGTGTCGATTTTAGAATATTTGCAATAAAATCTGTCACCAATCTAATGGAAACCTAGCAATAGCATTTCAGTTGAACTATTTTCTTGTTCACATAACTTTTGTACTCATGGTAGAAGAAGGCACAGATATCTTCTTGTTTCTAAAAACAGTCATCTGTGTTTTAAGTTTAATTCTATTGTTTCCTCTCCGTTTCTCTTTCCTCAGACTTCAAGAAGACCCACCAACTGGTGTGAGTGGTGCTCCATCAGAGAATAACATCATGCTTTGGAACGCGGTTATTTTTGGGTGAGTGTTCTAAAGCCACCCGTCTCATTTTGCCAGTCTGATCATCCTGGCATGGCACCAAGACCATATGGATAACGTGGATATGGGCAAGTTGCCCATACTATTGGCTGAGGGTTAGGCTAGATGGTGGCATGTAGTTGTTGAGCTGTGGAAGGCCAGTGTGCCATTATATAAAGTTAATTAGAAATGAGAGCATTTGTATTAATCCCAGTAATGTATGGTATTGTCATGCTCATTAATTTACCTTCTATTGTAATGTGCTATTAATAGGCTGTATCAAGATTGTAATTGTTACAGCAGGGGAGTGTATAAGGAGTGGTATTGTGGCAATATGTTTGTTTTGGTAGTCAGGGTCAAATCGCTAATATGTATTTGTTACAGTGCAAGTAATTGTTCCTCCTTTTATTTGCAGGCCTGTGGCTACACCGTTTGAGGATGGTAAGTAAAAATGTTTTACTAAATCAATTACTAAACTTAGTTTATCATAATATTACTTTAACTCATGAACTGGTTGCAATCGTCCTAACCAAGAGCAAAGTCAGTCTTTGTATTTTTTGGGGGTCCCGAGTGGCGCAGCGGTCTAATGCACTGCATCTCAGTGCAAGAGGCAGTCCCTGGTTTGTATCCAGGCTGTATCACATCCGGCTGTGATTGGGAGTCCCACAGGGCGGCGCACAATTGGCCCAGCGTCGTCCAGGTTTGGCCTGGATAGGCCATCATTGTAAATAAGAATTTGTTCTTAACTCACTTGCCTAGTTAAAGGTTAAAAAAATTATAAATACATTCTAAAGTGTGATATATTTTGACAGGTTCATGACTCTGCTGCCTTTTGAGTTTTGCATATATACTGGGTGAGCCTTCATATTCAGGCATATTCCACTCCCACTGTGGGGTGGGAGTGGACAAGACATTTATTTTGCCTCAATAAAGGCTGACCCTGTAAAACAACACATTTCATTGTACCTATCCGGTGTATGTGACAACTCGTTTTTTTGTACTTGTCTCCGCAGGAACTTTTAAGCTTGTGATAGAATTTTCAGAAGAGTACCCTAACAAGCCACCCACGGTTCGATTTATCTCCAAAATGTTTCACCCAAATGGTAAGTGTTCTTATGGACACATTCAAGATGTCCTAAATATGGGATAGGGAACACATTATGAACTTTTCAGCATTTTGCTTTTTAATGAGAGTAAGCTTTTCTGTTTCATGATTGTGTATAAATGTTTCTTAGAAATTAAAACAATCATTTTGATCTTGTAGTTTATGCAGATGGCAGTATATGTTTAGACATCCTTCAGAATCGTTGGAGCCCCACATATGATGTGTCGTCCATTCTGACGTCTATCCAGGTTGGTTTGTAATCCTCTCTATCAGTCTGACATCATAATATATTACTGTGTGTTTCTATATTTTACAAATGTAAGTTTCTTTATGTAGTGTACTTCATTGTTTTGCAGTATGTTCTGTGGGGAAAACAATTCACTGCAGAGTAGATATCTGATCATAGCATCAACCTTTTGGGTCACACCTTATTTGCATAGTCCATCTGTAGATGGTCATACTATCGGTTGATAAGCAAACTGCTTGCTAAGTTTACAGTTCGAGTAAGGGTTAGTAGATAGTCCATCTGTAGATGCTCTACAGACTATATTCATAGTGTTACCTACATTTTGTTGTGGTATTTCTGCTCCTCGATATACATAAGACTGTGACTCAGCTACCCCACTAAAGGTGTAGGGTTCAAGAACCACACACTTTTTCATAATGGTGTAGGGTCCAAGAACCCCACACTTTCATACCGGTGTAGGGGTCCAAGAACCACACTTTTTATATTGGTGAAGGGTACAAGAACCAGTTTCATACCGGTACATTCAATCACTCTTTTTGTGTGTGTGTCGACAGTCGCTGTTGGATGAGCCAAATCCTAACAGTCCAGCAAACAGCCAGGCTGCACAGCTTTATCAAGAAAACAAGCGGGAGTATGAGAAGAGAGTTTCTGCCATCGTGGAGCAGAGCTGGGTGGACTCCTAACACATCTTCCACCCCGGCTTCTCATCGCTCTTATCAAATACTTACATCTTTCATTTAGCTCCTCCAAGAAAAGAAGTCAACATCAGAAGAACTAAAGTGCCACCAGAAAATAATAAAAAAAACAAGTAGGGACTTTTACTTGCTTGCCAATACAACTGAGGAAAATCTGATTTTTGTTTTTTTTATTGCATGATGTGAAATTTGCAAGCATAATTTGTAATATATATTTTTTGTTGGATTGATGCTGTTACTGTTTAGTTTATACAGACTTATTTTGTAACATCTCTTGGTTTGAACAGAACTTGGTAGAAAACCATAAAACATTATTTGTTGAGTGAGTGGCTTCCTCAAATTCTGCATTGTTTGTCATGTAGCATTAATTTGAAACCAATTGTCCAGCTATAAAGCAGACAGCTTCTCTTGCCCCCATCCTGGTAGTAGTTTCAAATTACCTTCCTGAATAAAAGGAGTCAGTACTATCCATCACGATAACTAGGGCATTCTGCATGTCGACAAAAAAGAAAGTGGTTACCAACCTTTTCTAAAAGATGGCTGATGTGATCTGTAAAAGTTTTATCGAGTTCAAGTACAGTGGCACTTGTAAGAGGACATTTGGAGTTTGGCTCATCTAGGAACATGGACAGATAGTGGAAACCAGACACATCAGGACTACAGAATAAGGGCTGATTGCAACACAAATCCATGCATCTGCTTTTTCTCCAAGCCTGGAAATGCTTTTTTCACGCTTGCATTTCTCTTCACTTTATCTTGTACCCAATGAAAGGTAGCTTGCTTGAGATTTTTTTTTGTGACAGACAGTACGGGTCATATTGTAGCACATGGTTTATTTCACCTTAGGAGAAGGGATGTGTTATACATTTGTGAATTTATTCTAAAAACAAAACAATGTATACTTATATGCTGTATAAACATAAAACACATTTTTCAGACTTTGATTTCAGCTTATTTGTTTTACTTGAGTGCAGCTGTGGCATTGTGTGTCTATGATGGTATTATGTGGAGGGATATTCAACTCTTACACTACAAGGTCCAGAGCCTGCTGGTTTTCTTTTCTACCTGATAATTAATTGCACCCACCTGGTGTCCCAGGTCTAAATCAGTCTCTGATTAGAGGGGAACAATGAAGAAAGGAGTGGAACTGGTTGAGGCCCAGAGTTGATGGGACTTGGGTAAATTATCCTCATCCCTGCATCCTCAATGGGGAGTAGCAGGCCACCAGGAACCTCCCAAAAGCCAAATACATACCAGCTAGCAGACCGGGGATCTGTGGGAATGTGCAACCAGAGGTAGTAGAAAAGACTGACAGGGGGCAGTGTTCCCCTTAATGCACGCTCCAGGGCCTGATGTGTGTGGTGAATTCATAAAACAGTTTAAGAACCAAACGGAGCAAAACAAGCTTCTGTTGAACATATTCAAGTGGGTCCTTCCATTACGCTGATCCTATTGAAAAACATTTTGCAACGAGAACACAATTTTGGCTCACAGTAGGACAAATTCAGGTAGGTCCCTCCCTGTTTTGTATGCTCGGTTTGGTTCTTAAACAGTTTCTGTAATTAAAATTGAATACACCCCTGGAGTGTATTCATTGTCAGTTGTTGTAAAATGTTTCTTATACGGAATGGGGACAGACCTACCTGAATTTGTTTAATAGAAACTTGTTTGTTGCAAAAAGATTTTCAGTGTTCTACAATTTGGACATAACTACATCCCAGCACAAACTGTAGAAAGCACATTGGCACTGAAGATCTGAGGTTTATCCCCTCTGGTTCAATGCGTTTTGAGGAGGAGGCAAAGGGGAGGAATCAAGGTAGTACAATGTTCACCCTGGGGTAATTTGGAAGAACTGAGAATATGTGAAGACCAAATGGAATGCCCTTTTCTGGACACCTTCAAAAATGGTATTTGAATATGAGATGCACAGCTGCAGACTTTGATTGAACATGTAAAAAGCGTAACTCATCACACGGCATATTCCTGGCCTTACCATGCTTTGTTCTTGCAACATTTTCCCACCCATTTTATTCTCATAATGGGCCTCGAGTTTATTAGATATTGAATCAGGCAAGTCACCTAAAATTATTTTAATGTATAAAATGTTTAGCTTGGGTTACATGTGTTGTAATACACAAAAAAATAATAAGCTTGCATGTTATTAAAATAACATTTTAAAACCATATGCAGCTGAGTAAAGTTGGACAGTAACGTAATCCATCCATAACGGAGCAGGTCATCCAATCATCGTTTCTGAAGGAGGAAGACAAAATGATTATGGTTGTGTGTCCTTACACTGTTACCTTGCCTCCTTTGGTCTGTTTTGGAAGGCATAGCTAGAGACTAGACACCAGCCTAATTGCTTTCAACTGTCTTATCTTTTCTAGATTTGTATTCATGAAAGAAGGCAAGGCAGGAAGAGGAAGCATTATTTTGGTATGAAATATAACCAACCTGATTTTTCATGATCTCATCTCTGGTTTTGAAAACAGGGGCATCCTCCACAACAATTCCTTCAGCCATTTCATTCACTTTCTCCAAGAGGTCTGGACTGTATCTGAGAGAACATACAGGAACAGCAGTTAGTCAGCTACCTATAATGCATGCCATACATTTGGTATATTAAGTTAAAATGCATTTGAGCTAAATAGCAAGTCAAGAAGTCAATGCACGCGATGGGTATTTATTGTTAACTCACCGACAGCCAAGAAACACGTTGTTGGCCCATACCATGGACAAAGCAAGCAGCTGATCAATGTGTGGGTCCTCAAAGTCGTTTATATTTCTGAATAGGAATGCCCTCCTGGCCTTCCAATGTTTTTCACTTTCGGAGATACCACGATATGTATCTACAAGCTCGGACAAATGCCTGTTTTGTTCAATGAATTCCTCGATATCACCCTCGGCCATTTCGACAAATACACAAGACTTCCTAACACAAAAATGGTTGTACGCAGAAGCAGAACGGAAGGTAGGAAGCTCTTCCTTCTATGGTATTCTGGCGGTCTGCCATCTACTGGATGGGGTGAAAACTGATAAACGTTTACTCAAAATAAGAGGGATAAGGGAAAGGTGAAAAAAGATACTTCTAAAGTAAACAAAAACGTTACTCCTTCATTCGGATTAAAAGGTATACTCAGATCCCTACACGGGCTCAGGAACCTGGGAGGGGTGGCCTCTTCATTCAGTATTCCCTGTAACAATGTCGCCTGTCCTGGAGATCCAGAAAGCATTTTGCTGCCTTCACAATGATATCTAGCTTCTTAGATTTTTTATTAGTTTGAGTAGTTCAATTTATTACTTGCGCAATAAATGCTACAAAGTCCACCTTCTTCACTGTTAAGCTGAAACCATGTCAAAACTTGCGTGCGAGAGTAAAACGCGTCAATTCACATACACTGCGTAGTGTATGCCAATTTAATTGTCATGAGAATCCATAATAAACCGTTGTATTTGTTATGCTCGCTATGTAGCCCTTGTATATTTTTGTTGTGTACTCCTTTAGACTCACCGTATCTGTTATATGGGAGCCACTGTACCTGCATGGCTGCATTAAACAGTTACGTTTTAAGGCTCCCGAGTGGCACTACATTTTAGTGCATAATGCGTCACTGCAGGCCCTGGTTCCAATCCAGGCTGCGTCACACCCGGCAGTGATTGGGAGTCCCATTGGTTGGCGCACAATTGGATCAACGTCGTCCGTGTTTGGCCAGGGTAGGCTGTCATTGTAAATAGGATTTTGTTCTCAACTGACTTGCCTAGTTAAATAATACAATTTTAGCGAAGAAATGTTTTCACATTTCTACAAAATAAAATACCTTATTTACATAAGTATTCAGACCCTTTGCTATGAAACACGAAATTGTGCTCAGGTGAATCCTGTTTCATTTGATTACCCTTGAGATGTTTCTACAACCTGATCGGAGTCCACCTGGGGTAAATTAAATTGATTGGACATGATTTGGAAGGGCACACATCTGTATAAAGTCCCACCCCACAGTTGACAGTGCATGTCAGAGCAAAAACCAAGCCTTGAGGTCGAAGGAATTGTCCGTAGAGCTCAGAGACAGGATTGTGTTGAGGCACAGATCTGGGGAAGGGTACCAAAAAATGTCTGCAGCATTGAAGGTCCCCAAGAACACAGTGGCCTCCATCAACAAGACTCTTCCTATAGCTGGCCGCCCGGGCCAGCCAAACTGAGCAATCGGGGAGAAGGGCCTAGGTCAGGGAAGTGACCAAGAACCGGATGGTCACTCTGACATAGCTCCAGGGTTAGTCTGAGGAGATGGGAGAATATTCCAGAAGGACAACCATCTCTGCAGCACTCCACCAATCAGGCCTTTATGGTAGAGTGGCCAGACGGAAGCCACTCTTCAGTAAAAGGCACATGACAGCCCCCTTGGAGTTTGCCAAAAGGCACCTAAAGACTCTCAGACCATGAGAAATTAGATTCTCTGGTCTGATGAAACAAAGATTGAACTCTTTGGCCTGAATGCCAAACGTCTGGAGTTAAGCTGGCACCATCCCTACGGTGAAGCATGGTGGTGGCAGCATCATGCTGTGGGGATGTTTTTCAGCAGCAGGGGCTGGGAGACCAGTCAGGATTGAGGGAAAGATGAACAGAGCAAAGAACAGAGAGATCCTTGATGAAAACCTGCTCCAGAACGTTGTGCGCCAACCAATGGGACTCCCAATCACTGCCGGGTGTGACAGAACGACATCTTTTGCTAGTCAACTAAGCATAACATATCAATTTCTCAAATTACTTTGCAACAAATGACCTACGCATTTTCCACCACAATGCTTATTTTATTATATCTTCTTTGTAGCTTGATGTTTTTTAAATTTATTATACATATATCATTATTTGAAATGTTGGTAACCCATTGTATAAAAGTGATAATGCCCTCGAAGCTGGTGTTTGGAGGATATATACAAACATTGTCTTCTCGGGCATCATCACTTAAACAAACCCTTTTTTTATTTTTCAGTTAAGTTATAGTTCGAACAGTAAATGTACTCTTGGCAGTACTCACAGTTCGAGTGTGGTTCATGTCATGTCACCAGAGTTAACCAGTAATTTTTCTTCCTTCGATGAACGTGTGTGGGCCCTTGAACCCAGCCTTCTTTCTCTCTTGTCAAGCCTTCTGTATAAGTGGCCACAGTTTCTCCCTGGCAGTCTGATCTTGCGATATCAGAGCCTCTTGGATGCGAAGCTTCTTCTCATCTGGAAAATTTCCCAGATGATGACCATGTAGTGGCACATAGTGAAGCACATGATGACATTGTGACCTTTCCATCAGACCTTTGTTTCCCAAGTTGATGTATCACATCGATCACGTCTCTTAGCTTGTCTTTGATGCACAGAGCCCCCTTTCCCAGGAAATTGATGACTGCTTCCCTAATGTCCTCTCCCTCTATCTCTCTTACCTGTTGGATTTTCAGATTCCACCTGTGAGATTACCATGGAAGTTTAGCTACATTCTCAACAGCTCATTATTTTGGGATTGCAGTTTCTTCAGCTCATTCTCTAGAAACGTTATCTTTTCCTTGTTCTCGCTCACAACTCTGTGAAGCTGACGGACAGTCTGACAAATTGTAAATTTTCTTTGATGTTTCTTTAGTAGCCCACTCTATGATGGAAACTTTGGAGAACGTGGCGTCTTGTTTAGTAGTCAGGGTCTGGATTGCAGAGAAAAGTTCAGACATGGAAATGTCCCCTCACTTTTTTTCTCCGGTGGATTTTCATTTGGGGTCTGAGGTAAAGAGGTTGCAAGGATCTCGTCCTGGTCCATCTTGTCTTTTCTCTTGCTTGAGTTCGCAGCATCTTGTGTATCCATGCCGCTTTGGCTCTTGTCGTAGCAAGTTAGCATGCCTGCCGTCTTCTGTGAGGTTTTCTGTCATGTTCTTCCCATTTAACTTGACAAAAACTAACTATAAATTTCCCATATGTAGCTAAAACCAGTTATAGTTAGTTTCTTGCTACATTGATAGTCAATATTAGGCTGTTAACCACCTAACCCTCAAAGTTGCTTGGACAAGTGAGAAAACACTCCCTCTCACAGCGACACCATCTCGGCCTCCCTTATAGACTTGATTTCTAATTTGAAGCTCTTTGCGCGCGTGACGCCATTGATGCTTGAGGCCCTCAGTTTTCTCTCGGTCACTACCATGCATTCTAACTTGCTAGTAAAATAATGCTTTTCATTTGATTTGGGCCTTAATGTGTCAGGATCCTTCTCCTGAACAGCATTCACTGCAGGCTTAGGGACATCCACTACAATCTCTTCTCTACTCACTTCTTTAGCTATTTTCACAGCCTCCACATAGGAGACCTGCTAGATAGCCCTGATCCTAGCTACTGCAACTTCCATCTTAGGGCACTCCGGGAAAGTGATTCCCATTACAATTACAGCAATGTGCTTCAGACTATTATTTATTCGACAAACACTTGCCACGTGTCTAAACGTTTTACAATTGTAACACTGCAGCTGTCACGCCTTGGTCTTAGTATTTTGTGTTTTCTTTAATTATTTGGTCAGGCCAGGGTGTGACATGGGTTATTGTGGTGTGTTTTTGTCTTAGGGGTTTTGTGGGGTGTCTACGTAACCTATGGCTGCATGAGGCGGTTCTCAATCAGAGTCAGGTGATTATCGTTGTCTCTGATTGGGAACCATATTTAGGCAGCCATATTCTGTGAGTGTTTTCGTGGGGGATTGTTCCTGTCTTTGTGTTTGCACCAGATAGGGCTGTTTCGGTTTTCGTTATTTCATTTTGTTATTTTTGTAGTTTCTGCTTGTATAGGGTTTTCCTTCATTTAAATAAATCATGAATCATCATCACGCTGCATTTTGGTCCGATCCTTGTTCTACCTCTTCGTCAAAGGAGGAGATAGATGAGAGCCGTTACAGCAGCGGTTTCTGTACATAATGTCTCACCGCATATCTCACATACCCAAGTTTTACATAAGCCAGGAAAACCATTTAATCAAGACAGTAAAATCGATCGTCTTTCCTCCTTCTTTCCATCTATCATTCAGGTCAAGCGACGTGCGTCTACCACTCCTGGCATGTTATCCCTAAACCACACAGCCTCTATATCCAAGGAGCGATGACACCTTTTAACCCGTGCCCTACTCTGAAAATCCAAGCTTTCCACATCATACGTCGATAGCTTGTCAAGCCACACAGAGATTTCTCTTATTGATACACGAAATCAACATCATACCGTTCCTGGTCACTCTGACCATTTCCACTTTTCCCAGTCGTCCTTCACCATCTTCGAGAAATCAAACTGTCACCCAAAAAAACATCATTGCTCATGAATCTCACTCCAACCATGAACTGCTGTTCATTTCCAACTTCTACCCTTTTTACTCCACTCTTCTTTACCATCATCCACTCATTCTCACCAACTTTACTTGAGCCAACAGAATCACACAATGCTTCCGCATCCGCTATTGCTATCGCGACCCATGAAGGAAGTTTCTTCTTCGTTGGGGTTTAACTGCGGTTGGTATTCAATATGTTGCATTACCGCCCCCCAACTGGACTATAGTATAAATCCATTGTACTTTGTGCTCGAAAAAAAATAAACAATACATCCTTCCGACTAACCCTACACTCATTAAAAACCCACTACCCCATTCCACTACTTTGACCCTATCTTTGACCCTATATGAATGAGGTGGAAATTAGCAAGAGAAACATCAAGTCTGAGTATCAACAGAAGGTAGGAGAATATTTGGAGGTTGGATTAAGATTTTTTGTGAATGATATTATTTGTTATGCAACATACCTGGTATAATAATCTATGCTTTCTAAAGCATGTTGTTTTAGCTAGCTCTCCCAATCAACACCTGCGATTACTTTATGCCTCGCTGTATGTCTCTCTCAAATGTCAATATGCCTTGTATACTGTTGTTCAGGTTAGTTATCATTGTTTTAGTTTACAATGGAGCCCCTAGTTCCACTCTTCATACCTCTGATACTTCCTTTGTCCCACCTCCCACACATGCGGTGACCTCACCCATTAGAATCAGCATGTCCAGAGATACAACCTCTCTTATCATCACCCAGTGCCTGGGCTTACCTCCGCTGTACCCGCACCTCACCATACCCCTGTCTGCGCATTATGCCCTGAATAAATTCTACCACGCCCAGAAATCTACTCCTTTTATTCTTTGTCCCTAACGCTCTAGGCAACCAGTTTTGATAGCCTTTAGCCGCACCCTCATCCTACTCCTCTGTTCCGCGGGTGATGTGGAGTAAAACCCAGGCCCTGCATGTCCCCAGGCACCCTCATTTGTTGACTTCTGTGATCGAAAAAGCCTTGGTTTCATTCATGTCAACATCAGAAGCCTCCTCCCTAAGTTTGTTTTACTCACTGCTTTAGCACACTCTGCCAACCCTGATGTCCTTGCCGTGTCTGAATCCTGGCTTAGGAAGGCCACCAAAAATTCTAAGATTTCCATACCCAACATTTTCCGTCAAGATAGAACTGCCAAAGGGGGAGGAGTTAGCCTACAAAGTAATGTCATACTTTCCAGGTCCATACCCAAACAGTTTGAACTACTAATTTTTAAATGACTCTCTCCAGAAATAAGTCTCTCACTGTTGCCGCCTGCTACCGACCCCCCCCCCCCCCCCCTCAGCTCCCAGCTGTGCCCTGGACACCATTTGTGAATTGATCGCCCCCCATCTAGCTTCAGAGTTTGTTCTGTTAGGTTACCTAAACTGGGATATGCTTAACACGCCGGCAGTCCTACAATCTAGGTTAGATGCCCTCAATCTCACACAAATCATCAAGGAACCCACCAGGTACAACCCTAAATCTGTAAACACGGGCACCCTCATAGACATTATCCTGACCAACTGGCCCTCCAAATACACCTCCGCTGTCTTCAATCAGGATCTCAGCGATCACTGCCTCATTGCCTGTATCTGCTACGGGTCCGCGGTCAAACGACCACCCCTCATCACTGTCAAAAGCTCCCTAAAACACTTCTGCGAGCAGGCCTTTCTAATCGACCTGGCCCGGGTATCCTGGAAGGATATTGACCTCATCCCGTCAGTCGAGGATGCCTGGTCATTCTTTAAAAGTAATTTCCTCACCATCTTAGATAAGCATGCTCCGTTCAAAAAATGCAGAACGAAGAACAGATATAGCTCTTGGTTCACTCCAGACCTGACTGCCCTCGACCAGCACAAAAACATCCTGTGGCGGACTGCAATAGCATCGAATAGTCCCCGTGATATGCAACTGTTCAGGGAAGTCAGGAACCAGTACACGCAGTCAGTCAGGAAAGCAAAGGCCAGCTTTTTCAAGCAGAAATTTTCATCCTGTAGCTCTAACTACAAAAAGTTATGGGACACTGTAAAGTCCATGGAGAACAAGAGCATCTCCTCCCAGCTGCCCGCTGCACTGAGGCTAGGTAACACGGTCACCACTGATAAATCCATGATAATCGAAAACTTCAACAAGCATTTCTCAACGGCTGGCTATGCCTTCCTCCTGGCTACTCCAACCTCGGCCAACAGACCCCCCCCCCCCCCCCCCCCCCCCCCCCCCCGCAGCTACTCGCCCAAGCCTCCCCAGCTTCTCCTTTACCCAAATCCAGATAGCAGATGTTCTGAAAGAGCTGCAAAACCTTGACCCATACAATCAGCTTGGCTTGACAATCTGGACCCTCTTTTTCTGAAACTATCCGCCGCCATTGTCGCAACCCCTATTACCAGCCTGTTCAATCTCTCTTTCGTATCGTCTGAGATCCCCAAGGAATGGAAAGCTGCCGCGGTCATCCCCCTCTTCAAAGGGAATGACACCCTAGACCCAAAATGTTACAGACCTATATCCATCCTGCCCTGCCTATCTAAGGTCTTCGAAAGCCAAGTCAACAAACAGATCACTGACCATCTCGAATCCCACCATACCTTCTCCTCTGTGCAATCTGGTTTCCGAGCCGGTCACAGGTGCACCTCAGCCACGCTCAAGGTACTAAACGATATCATAACCGCCATCGATAAAAGACAGTACTGTGCAGCCGTCTTCATCGACCTGGCCAAAGCTTTCGACTCTGTCAATCATCATATTCTTATCGGCAGACTCAGTAGCCTCGGTTTTTCTAATCACTGCCTTGCCTGGTTCACCAACTACTTTGCAGACAGAGTTCAGTGTGTCAAATTGGAGGGCCTGTTGTCCGGTCCTCTGGCAGTCTCTATGGGGGTGCCACAGGGTTCAATTCTCGGGCAGACTCTTTTCTCTGTATATATCAATGATGTTGCTCTTGCTGCGGGCGATTCCCTGATCCACCTCTACGCAGACGACACCATTCTGTATACCTCTGGCCCTTCCTTGGACACTGTGCTATCTAACCTCCAAACGAGCTTCAATGCCATACAACACTCCTTCCGTGGCCTCCAACTGCTCTTAAACGCTAGTAAAACCAAATGCATGCTTTTCAACCGTTTGCTGCCTGCACCCACCACCCTGGATGGTTCCGACCTAGAATATGTAGACATCTATAAGTACCGAGGTGTCTCGCTAGACTGTAAACTCTCCTTCCAGACTCATATCAAACATCTCCAATCTAAAATCAAATCTAGAGTCGGCTTTCTATTTCGCAACAAAGCCTCCTTCACTCACCCTGCCAAACTTACCCTAGTAAAACTATCCTACCAATCCTCGACTTCGGCGATGTCATCTACAAAATAGCTTCCAAGACTATACTCAGCAAACTGGATGCAGTTTCACAGTGCCATCCGTTTTGTTACTAAAGCACCTTATACCACCCACCACTGCGACCTGTATGCTCTAGTTGGCTGGCCCTCGCTACATATTCGTCGCCAGACCCAATGGCTCCAGGTCATCTACAAGTCCATGCTAGGTAAAGCTCCGCCTTATCTCAGTTCACTGGTCACGATGGCAACACCCACCGTAGCACACGCTCCAGCAGGTGTATCTCACTGATCATCCCTAAAGCCAACACCTCATTTGGCCGCCTTTCCTTCCAGTTCTCTGCTGCCTGTGACTGGAACGAATTACAAAAATCGCTGAAGTTGGAGACTTTTTTTTCCCTCACCAACTTTAAACATCTGCTATCTGAGCAGCTAACCGATCGCTGCATCTGTACATAGTCCATCGGTAAATAGCCCACCCAATTTACCTACCTCATCCCCATACTGTTTTTATTTATTTACTTTTCTGCTCTTTTGCACACCAATATCCCTACCTGCACATGACCATCTGCTCATTTATCACTCCAGTGTTTATCTGCTAAATTGTAATTATTCGCCTACCTCCTCATGCCTTTTGCACACAATGTATATAGACTCTTTCTTTTTTTTCTACTGTGTTATTGACTTGTTTATTGTTTACTCCATGTGTAACTCTGTATTGTTGTCTATTCACACTGCTATGCTTTATATTGGCCAGGTCGCAGTTGTAAATGAGAACTTGTTCTCAACTAGCCTACCTGGTTAATAAAAGGTGAAATAAATAAAATCAAATAAATAAATAAATACTGTTTATGAAGTAGAGAGTGGTAACCCATCATTCAGGGCAGGTGGGTTTTGAGGCCCACCTGTTTAGCTTAAAAATAAATAAATACATGTCACGCCCTGACCTCAGTTATCTTTGTTTTCTTTATTATTTTGGTTACGTCAGGGTGTGGTGAGGGTGGTTTGTTTAGTTTTTGTATTGTCTAGGGTTTTTTATGTCTAGGGGATTTTGTAATTCTAGGTGTTTATATGTCTATGGTTGCCTAGATTGGTTCTCAATCAGAGGCAGCTGTTTATCGTTGTCTCTGATTGGGGACCATATTTAGGTAGCCATATTCCTTGGGTAGTTTGTGGGTTCTTATTCTATGTTTAGTTGCCTGTTCTGCACGTCGCATATTAGCGACAAGGTTTGTTCAGTGTTCTCTTTAATAAAAGAAGGATGTACTCTTTAATACGTGTCAAATACCAGTTTGCGAACAATGGAAAAAAAAAATCTGAGTAAATAAAGCCACATATTTTGCTTTCTTAAGGCAGTTCCAAAATGCAGGTGTTTCAGCCTAGCACAATGCTTTCTGTGCCAGTGAGCCAGTGACTCAGCCCCTGTAATAGGGTTAGAGGCAGAGAATCCCAGTGGAAAGAGGGGAACCGGCCAGGCAGAGACAGCAAGGGCGGTTCGTTGCTCCTTTGCTCTCCTTTGCCTCTCTGTTTACCATCACACTCCTGGGCCGGACTACACTCAATCATATGACCCACTGAAGAGATGAGTCTTCAGTAAAGACTTAAAGGTTGAGACCGAGTTTGCGTCTCTCACATGGGTAGGCAGACCATTCCATAAAAATGGAGCTCTATAGGAGAAAGCCCTGCCTCCAGCTGTTTGCTTAGAAATTCTAGGGACAATTAGAAGGCCTGCGTCTTGTGACCGTAGCGTACGTGTAGGTATGTATGGCAGGACCAAATCAGAGAGATAGGTAGGAGCAAGCCCATGTAATGCTTTGTAGGTTAGCAGTAAAACCTTGAAATCAGCCCTTGCCTTGACAGGAAGCCAGTGTAAGGAGGCTAGCACTGGAGTAATATGATCAAATTTTTTGGTTCTAGTCAGGATTCTAGCAGCCGTATTTAGCACTAACTGAAGTTTATTTAGTGCTTTATCCGAGTAGCCGGAAAGTAGAGCATTTCAGTAGTCTAACCTAGAAGTGACAAAAGCATGGATGAATTTTTCTGCATCATTTTTGGACAGGAAGTTTCTGATTTTTGCAATGTTACGTAGATGGAAAAAAGCTGTCCTTGAAACAGTCTTGATGTGTTCTTCAAAAGAGAGATCAGGGTCCAGAGTAACGCCGAGGTCCTTCACAGTTTTATTTGAGACGACTGTACAACCATTACGATTAATTGTCAGATTCAACAGAAGATCTCTTTTTTTCTTGGGACCTAGAACAAGCATCTCTGTTTTGTCCGAGTTTAAAAGTAGAAAGTTTGCAGCCATCCACTTCCTTATGTCTGAAACACATGCTTCTAGCGAGGGCAATTTTGGGGCTTCACCATGTTTCATTGAAATGTACAGCTGTGTGTCATCCGCACAGCAGTGAAAGTTAACATTATGTTTTCGAATGACATCCCCAAGAGGTAAAATATATAGTGAAAACAATAGTGGTCCTAAAACGGAACCTTGAGGAACACCAAAATTTACAGTTGATTTGTCAGAGGACAAACCATTCACAGAGACAAACTGATATCTTTCCGACAGATAAGATCTAAACCAGGCCAGAACTTGTCCGTGTAGACCAATTTGGGTTTCCAATCTCTCCAAAAGAATGTGGTGATCGATGGTATCAAAAAGCAGCACTAAGGTCTAGGAGCACGAGGACAGATGCAGAGCCTCGGTCTGATGCCATTAAAAGGTCATTTACCACCTTCACAAGTGCAGTCTCAGTGCTATGATGGGGTCTTAAACCAGACTGAAGCATTTCGTATACATTGTTTGTCTTCAGGAAGGCAGTGAGTTGCTGCACAACAGCCTTTTCTAACATTTTTGAGAGGAATGGAAGATTCGATATAGGCCGATAGTTTTTTATATTTTCTGGGTCAAGGTTTGGCTTTTTCAAGAGAGGCTTTATTACTGCCACTTTTAGTGAGTTTGGTACACATCCGGTGTATAGAGAGACGTTTATTATGTTCAACATAGAAGGGCCAAGCACAGGAAGCAGCTCTTTCAGTAGTTTAGTTGGATTATGGTCCAGTATGCAACTTGAAGGTTTAGAGGCCATGATTATTTTCATCATTGTGTCAAGAGATATAGTACTAAAACACTTGAGTGTCTCTCTTGATCCTAGGTCCTGGCAGAGTTGTGCAGAATCAGGACAACTGAGCTTTGAAGGAATGCGCAGATTTAAAGAGTCCGTAATTTGCTTTCTAATAATCATGATCTTTTCCTCAAAGAAGTTCATGAATTTATTACTGCTGAAGTGAAAGCCATCCTCTCTTGGGGAATGCTGCTTTTTAGTTAGCTTTGCGACAGTATCAAAAAGGAATTTCGGATTGTTCTCATTTTCCTCAATTAAGTTGGAAAAATAGGATGATCGAGCAGCAGTAAGGGCTCTTCGATACTGCACGATACTGTCTTTCCAAGCTAGTCGGAAGACTTCCAGTTTGGTGTGGCGTCATTTCCGTTCCAATTTTCTGGAAGCTTGCTTCAGAGCTCGGGTATTTTCTGTATACCAGGGAGCTAGTTTCTTATGAAAAATGTTTTTAGATTTTAGGGGTGCAACTGCATCTAGGGTATTGTGCAAGGTTAAATTGAGTTCCTCAGTTAGGTGGTTAACTGATTTTTGTCCTCTGGTGTCCTTGGGTAGACAGAGGGAGTCTGGAAGGACATCAAGGAATCTTTGTGTTGTCTGTGAATTTATAGCACGACTTTTAATTATCACAGTGGTTGTAGAGGGTGCAACAGGTCAGCACCTCAGGAGTAAATGTCAGTTGGCATTTCATAGCCGATCATTCAGAGTTAGAGACAGCAGGTGTGGTAGAGAGAGAGTCCAAAGCAGCAGGTTCGGGAAAGGTAGCACGTCCAGTGAACATGTCAGGGTTCCATAGCCGCAGGCAGAACAGTTGAAACTGGAGCAGCAGCATGACCAGGTGGATTGGGGACAGCAAGGAGTCATCTGGCCAGGTAGTCCTGAGCCATTGTCCTAGGGCTCAGGTCCTCCGAGAGAAGAGAGAGAAAGAGAGAGAGAAAAAGAGAGAGATAATTAGAGTGAGCATACTTAAATTCACACAGGACACCGGATAAAACATGACAAATACTCCAGATATAACAGACTGACCCTAGTCCCCCAACACATAAACTATTGCTGCATAAATACTGGAGACTGGGACAGGAGGGGTCGAGAGACACTGTGGCCCTGTCCGACGATACCGCTGGACAGGGCCAAACAGACAGGATATAACCCCACCCACTTTGTCAAAGCAAAGCCCCCACACCACTAGAGGGATATTTTCAACCACCAACCTACTAACCTGAGACAAGACCGAGTATAGCCCACAAAGACCTTCCCCCCGGCACGAACCCGAGGGTGGCGCCAACCTGGACAGGAAGATCACATCAGTGACTCAACCCACTCAACTTATGCACCCCTCCTAGGGACGGCACCGAAGAGCACCAGTAAGCCAATGACTCAGCCCCCGTAATAGGGTTAGAGGCAGAGAATCCCAGTGGACAGAGGGGAACCGGCCATGCAGAGACAGCAAGGGCGGTTCGTCGCTCCAGTGCCTTTCCGTTCACCTTCACACCCCTGGGCCAGACTACACTCAATCATAGGAGATGAGTCTTCAATAAAGACTTCAAGGTTGAGGCCGAGTCTGCGGCTCAAAACAACTGGAAACTCGGAACTGGGAAATCTCAGACTTCAGTGAGTTCAAGACAACTGCAAGTCGGGAACACTGGCCTCTTTCTAGACCTCTGACCTGAAGATCACTGACGTCATTATGATTCAACCGAGTTCCCAGTTGTCTTGAAAGCACCATAAATCCAGAGAATGCCAGTCTTTGACGACAAAGTTTGATGACAAAATCTGCCCACGCAGGGCAGACGTGCCTCCTTCCGGTTCAAGTGAACACAGCAGAAGAAGGTGAGTCTTGTATGCTGCTGCATAAATTATGTAATGTACCAGGGAGATATGTATACTGTAACTAAGAAAGTAATAATAAGTGTATGTTGAGTAGTAAGCTGTTTGTAACCAATGTGCCTCACCCTAATAATTTGTTCCACTTTTCCATTATCATTTAGCTTCCTGTTCTGACTTGGTGGTGCACATGTAGCCTATAGACTGTTTTAGGGAAATGTAATCATGAAATATTGTAAGAGCTTTCATTGTCTGCTTATGTGCCCCTTTTATTTATCCTATGGTTCTGACTTGGTATACAGGGAGAATACTGTAAGAACAGCCCATGTTCTTAATTCTGTCGCTGTACATTTCAAAAGTGCTGAGCAAATAGTTATATTGACTACGTCTGTCCTAGCTTGCTCATTAATGTCATAATCGAAATGACTGATTGCCTCTTATCCGCCCGTTGTCCCCTTATGCTATAGTTTGTACATCTCAATTGTCAGTAGAAACCACATTTGTTTAATCAAGTCAGCCATATCAGCTATATATTTTTAAAGGTAGTAAATGAGGTTGAATGAACTGTTTTGCTGCCAAACAAGACTCCGCTGATAGCCAGGTGTAGCAGTGGTAAGGTGTGCGGACTGATGTCGGGACTCTGCTGTTGGGACAGCTTTATGTAGGCCCTAACAGTTTGTGGGCATCATTTGTCACTGTTAAAGTGCAATTAGTGTATTGTTCAGTGTTGTGTTATGTTGAGTAGTGGCTTTGCTGGCATGCATCAAAAACAATTGGGGGGGAGTTTGCCCCACCAAGATTTATATGCTAAAATTACTGGACGTTCATCACTCTTTTACCCCTTTGACAGAGAAACACCAGATACAGTAAGAAGCTATAGTCTTCTTTGTCATTTGACACTACAGAGATAAAGATACTATAAATGAACATTGTGATATATCAAAAATAAAATATGATATCCTTCTGACCCAAAAGTACCCCAGGCTACTTGCCCATGAAAATAAAGGCCTTTTTTTCAAAGGCAGGGTAGAATAGAAACCCTCCAAGAACATACTGACACCTCTTTGGCCTCCTCTTCATGTAACCAGGGGGCACTTTCTTTACAGACATGCCTGGAACAAGATCAGAGAGAAATACTCCCATCATTTCTAAGGAAGGAGCCTATGGGGGCTTGTTTTGACACGAAGTCATTGATATGCTGTATGATTCCAGGGGCAAGCCAAAAAGGTGTTTCACAGACCACCCTACCTAACTCTGTCTATATGAACGGGTTGGGACAACACCCTGACAAGTATGAATGGAACAAGATAGGGGATGGGGGCAAAAGTGTAAAAAAATGTGTGCAGGACTTGTATTGCAGAGTAGGACTAGTTGGTTACCCCTTAATGTGTAATTAACCATGTATAGATATTTTAACACCACCATTCACAAGGTAAAAGTACAATGCACTACTGCTCTTTCACATCTTCCTGAGAAAGTAAAAAATAACAGAAGGAATCATCAACCACAAATATGTGGCAAGCACCAATATGACAATCACAAAATGGTATAACCAGTGATTACAGATGGATAAACTATCTACTAATAATTAACAGCTTATAAACTACTTATACCCTTTATAAATCCTTATACTATAAGTATACCCCAAAAATGTGAAGTGTTACAAACTTCACCTAGCCTCTCTGTATAATCTATGCAGTGTCAAGTATTGTAAATGACTTGCAGTGCAAAGTGCTGTCAGGGTTCTATCAGAGAAATGTAAAAACCCACAGAACCAGCTGGAAGAAAGGCTAGTCCCAGTTTAAATGCAAAGCACTTCAAAATGCTTTGTTTGCACACACCCTTACATATTTATACAGGCAGTCTCACAGAGCTAAGTATACTGTATATGTAGACGTACATATGAAGAGCACAATGTCCTCTGCCAGTTACGCTTCTAGCTGTTTGTGCATTCATTACAAACGGAAATCCCAGAGGTTGAAATATAATGAGGTGCACACATTACAATCTCAATCAAAATATCGGCAATCTTGGTTATGTTATATATGGGCAGCTTCCAACCTATACGATTCCCATTTTATAGAGTGAAATAAACCATTATAATTATAGGCACAACATAGCGCACCCCCTCACTCAGCATGAAATATACACTGATGCTGACATAATATACTGTTCCAAGAGGCTTCACAACAGATATTTTTGATGAGTCATCTAATGTATGTATGCTTACTCAGGAGAAACTATAATTGGGAGCCATTGAGACAACAGGTATCCTTTTCAGCAGCGTGCTTGTGATGAGCCAAGGAAGGATTACCCCCCCACTCCAATATCACTGACTGGGTTTGCATCCCAAATCCCTGGTCAAAAGCAGAGCACTATATAGGTAATAGGTTTCCATTTGGGACATAACCTGAAATGCTTTGTACAACAATGCCTTACAAATGGGATAAGTATGAGAGGTATACAGTCAGCTAGGCTTGTAGAGGAAAACAAATGATGGCTTTATAAGTATATAGTATATACCGATGATGATAATAGTCTCTTATAGTAGATCTATTCTAAATCATAATTTTTAGATGCTCAGCTTATTTTACCTCAGGAGATAATGATACCATCTTCACATCTCAGTTTAAAACATTGCACACTTTTCAATCACAGTTTTTTTTTAGGCCTGTACCATATAATTATAAAATACTGCAGAGTGCTGTGCTGAAGATCTCTATAGGGATTTAAAGTATGAAAGAGCTGTAATCAATGAATGGCCTAGATAATTTTAGGAGTCGACAGTCTAGACCATAATGAACCTCATTTGATGTATGACGTTTCTTTCTGCAGGTGTTTCAGTCTGTCCCTCTCCCAGGTTTGTCAGACTGAAAATGACCCATATAATCCCTGAATGATCAGAATTGGCATGTTATTAGCACCAAGTCTACACTCCCGACAAGTAGGTTATTGCAATATTAACCATCAGCAGATACAGTGGCATTGATGTAGGTAGGTGACATTTGGATGCCCTGGTCTGATTGAAAGACTGTTGGAAGCCACAGTCAAACCCAAAGGATAGGCCTTGAGTGAAAGAGAATGACAACTTACACTAACCACAGGCTCTTCTAAAGAGAGGAGGGCTGCATCCCAATTATAAATAAATAAATAATTGAGCGTTTATTTAACCAAAAAAGTGAATTGAGAACCCATTCTCATTTACAATAACAACCAGGCCAAGAGGCATAACATTGTAACAGTGAACAGGACAACACACAATATCACAACAAATGAATAAAACACTCTTTACAGAGGAAAGATACAAATCAGTGGAGGCTGCTGAGGGGAGGACGGCTCGTAATAATGGCTGGAACGGAGTAAATGGAATGAAATCAAACACCTGGAAACCATGTGTTTGATGTATTTGATAGAATTCCACTGATTCCGCTCCAGCCTTTACCACGAGTCCGTCCTCCCCAATTAAGGTGCCACCCTGTTGTAAAATTCATCAAATATACAACAATAAGAAATATTCATAGTGTGTTAGAGCAGAAAAGTCCAAGGCAACACAGCAGACTTAATGATCAGCAGGTACATTGATCAGATAGCACCTCAGTTAATATATTTTTGAAGGAGTCTGGTGGGATGAATGTGACTGAGGGTCTTTTGCAGCTCATTCCAGTCATTGGAGACAAACTGGAATGAACAAAGACCAAAGCAAGTGCTGGCTCTGGAATGACCAGAGTGATACATCTACCAGAACGCAGGCTGCTATTGGTAGTGGAGATGTTAAGGAGTGAGCTGAGGGTGAGGGGGGACCTGCCTATGAGGGTCTTGTATATAAATTGGTACCCTATTCCCTTTAAAGTGTACTACTTTTGACTAGAGTCCTATGGGTCCTAGTCAAAAGTAGTGCACTTACACAGGGAAAAGGGTACGTGCCATTTTGGGACTCACACAATATATATTGCAGCATGGCTGAATATCTGCTAAATAAACGATGAGTCCAGTAGACAGTAATGGAGCACACAATCAAACGGCCATGGAGAGGCATTGCATGTTTTTCAAGGCACTTAACCCACCTGTGGTGCGGGGCAGGAAGGCTGCTACAGCACATTTGAATCTGTGCCAGAAAAATCCAGTGTCCTTCACAGCCTCATTTAACTTTGTATAAAAGAGCATTCCCCCATTACTGATGGAGTGACACCAGGTCCTCGATCCAAAAAGCATCTCAGAGTAGGAGTGATACATCTACATCTAATCTTAATCATTATGATCTAAAAGGCCAAACTGATCCTAGATCAGTAATCATACTCTGAGACACTTTGAGGATATGGGCCCTGATATAGCAATGTGCATTTCTGCACCTGCCAGCATAGTGTGTGCTGATGACGAAGATGTCAAACTGGAATCTGTGTCCCAATACTCCTCTGAATGCACTCCTCTTCGCCTTGTCTCCTGAATAGGGTTTCATGATGAACTACATATGGTTTGAAGTTATTTTTCATTGGTGGTCATGATGGAAAGGGGAGTGGGGGCAATGGGGAATGAACATTGGATGATAGTCAGATAGTCTGCCCTTGCTGAGGATGAGATGCTTAAAGAAAGAACTGTACCATTTGTATTTTCTTTTTTGTTCTAGAAATGCGTGCCAGCGTATTTGTTCACATGTCAGAAGCACAACAAGCATTGATGTAAAATCCTGCGATGCATTATTGGCTATTGCAGGTGCCCCCGGAGCTGCAAGTAGGAGGCGCGCTCGCCACATGAAAGCGCGTGCGATTACTACTTGATACAATAACCTACACCGTAGATCTACAAAATACAGCTCACTCCTTATTTACATGTCATTGTAGTAAATGAGGTGGATTGATAGGTCTATCACTTGTCAATGTGTGAACCAACATCGTAGATATGAGTCGATTGAATATTGAGTTAAACGTTTGCAAGTAGACCTAACTATATTTCCATGTATATGTTTGTTCAATGCCTTATTATTATGAAAATAAGACAAATATTAACATTAACAATATTATTTAGCAAATATGTTTTTTTCAACGTTGTCTCTGTAAATGTTTATTATTGTGCTGCTATCATGAACCCGCCCAAACAAACCGCCCACTTAACGGTAGCTTTCACTTTCAAAAGAGTGACAGGTGAAGAATATAATCCCTTTTTCTTATTTCAGGTTGGAGCCTATGCATGATGTTTGGCGAAAGTAAGCCATTTTAAAGATATTAGAATCGTCTTTCAGTGACAGCAAATATAAATACGTCATTAATATGGCGCCAAAAGAGTTTAAAGTATGATCTTATTTTGTTGTAAGGTTGCGCACCCGCCAGTGCAATCGCACAAGAGAGAAGAACGCGAGCAGGCAAGGAAGGAGCAGACTATATGTTTTTAGGTGGAACGTTGCCAAACGAGCCAGCTTGCTATCTTTCATGACTCATTCTTTGAAAATTAGGCATAATTTTTTTCTCTACTGGATTTGAGGAAAACATACTCCCATGACAAATCAGGATCTGGGGAATACCACATTGGATTTGGACTATTTTCGAAATGCGACATGGCTTTCAAAATGATATTTGTTAGCTTACCTTGCTGTACCATAGCTAGCGTACAGTAGAACCGACTTGCTGGATGCGGCTATCTTGCAAGCACGTTCGCTAGCTAGAGAATTTAGATTTAAGGATGATATACTCCTAAAGTCAGCTAAATGTAGCTAACTGCATTTAGCTGATACCTGCGAATGCGGACATCGCAGGTTTGTTGACTGTTATGTTATACTGTCGGATAGACTATCATGGCGTAAATTGGTACTTTTATATTTGACTCTTGGGAGAGCATCTGACGTGCTGTCAACACCATACAGCCTCGCAGGCATAGTCCTGTCACCAACGTGAATAGTCAGGGGGCTAACTAACTAGCTCGCTAGCTAGGGGTAAGTTGGCTACACTGGAATTTGACCACCGTGAAATTCACTGTCGCTAGCTACATGTGGTTAGCTTCAAATTATATCGTAATTTCTCATCATCGCTCATCGTCCAGAGTCGAGGACGTTTCGCAGCCCGACCCTGACTGCAATCAAGATAAAAAGGTGGGTTAGATTTTGGTTTCTTGCTTCCCCCAAGAAGTACGGTACGGTGCAGTAGCATGTAGCACAGGGTGAGAAGCACGCACTTCCAGAGCGGGTAGGGAAATGTGTAGTGTGCATGGGTCTAATGGCTGTGATAACTAGCTAAATAGCGAGCACGGGTAGAACATCATGCAACTGCAACTTTTTTATTGAATAAAATATGAAAATGTCAGGTCCCAGTTCACTAGCAATGTTTGCAACGCCAACTACGCAGCGAGTATTATTTATAGACGGGCGTCATGTTCACTGCTGTTATTAAATAATTTTGGTAGCGGGATTTTCCCGAGGTGCTGTTAAATTACATTCGCCGGTGAAATACATTTATTTAATTATTTGTTGAATTCTAATACATGATTGGCAACTTATGCAAGTGTGTGCATGTTTGCGGGAGGAGGGACCGCGGCTCGCCAACGTATGGCGCTGAAAATACACTTAGCTAATGTGATCAAAAATGATCTGCCTGTTGAAAAGATTACAATAGAGGAGGATAATTTTGGTAATAACGATTGCGTTCTAAAACTGCATTTGGAAAAAGTTACTGTTGCCATCCACTGTCGCTCAATTGTGGATTTGAAATTATGGCCGCATGTGAATTACGTTCCCAAAAAGGGGAGGTGTTTTGGAAGGCTAAGTAAGCACGCACATATCTAAGAATTAGAACAAGCTCAGTACTCTTATCTCAGTCTACCTCTCTGCGTGCTGTGCGGATCTACTGTAGGGGGGAGTGGCTCTTGTTTACCTTCAGAAACTCTGCGCTCATAGAACAAGGGGTGGGACTAGATTGTTGCTGCGCATGGTTAGTAGAGGGACAGAGCAGCATCTTGATGTTCCCATTTTAAGAAATGAGAACTTGATGTTCATAGTCAGATATATATTTTGGATAGAGAATTTCCAGGGTTCAAATTACACATTGACTCTTGAGGGTGCCTCACATTGATATCTTTGACAGTTGTGGGGGGCTCCCATTGATATTTAAGTTATTATGAGGTGTTTGGGGGAGGGGGATTGTTATGGGAGTTGCCAATGCATGTGAAGTTTACCTTTTAAAGCACATTACATTCAAATGTGTTCTTGAGGTAATTCCTTATAGATACTCTATAATGGTCCTCTAGTCAGTAAAATATTGTTTCTTACAATCCATTACCGGCTCCCATGATTAGAATAGTATAACAATCCATCCTGGTTCTCTTATTGCACAGATGTAATTGAACTGGTTATTTCCTTGAATCAATTAAGTCTGAATCATCTGGGGACTTGTTAAATGTTCCCAGTTGTGACAGCTCCCTTCCTACCCACCCTCCAGCTGGGCATGAAACAGGAGATGAGTCATGCTGTGGGGACATGTCTCTCTTTCTCTCAAATCTCTATTTTCCCCTGGAGGCCAGCTATTCTTACCTAGAAAAGAACAGTAGTTTGTTTACAAGCAAAACTGGAATTTTGTGATTTTTAGGGAAAAGGCCATTTGGCCTTCAAGAGGTACCCAATCTGCCAGGGCACCAAGGCCATTAACAAAATAGCTAATTAAACTGAAAAACACTAGCTATTCTGTTAAGTGTATGTAAATGTTGATCCACAATTAGCCTACATGTCAAAGTGTAGGTGATAGCCTATGTGTATTGGCTATAGTTTGTCATGTCCAGACAGGAGGGAGGTGCCAGAAAATGTAGCCAGACTTTTAATTATTACCGTTCAAAAGTTTGGTGTCACTCAGAAATGTCCTTGTTTTCCATGAAAATATACATTAAATAAGTTGTAAAATGAATAGGAAATATAGGTTATAAAGGTTATAAATAATGATTTTCAATTGAAATAATAATTTGGCGTAATGTGCTTTGTGGCTTGGCCTGAAAAATAAATGTTGACCTTTTGTATTGAAGACTAGAGCCCGACCAATATGACATTTTTGGATCTGATTTTAGAGTGGAAATATTCTCAGATAACCCATATCTGCCAATATTTTGATTATTATAGCAAAAAAAGCAGATTTCTTAAATTTGAGGAAATAACATTAATGTAAGCACCACCAGAAAGACACGATTTTTAACAGAAAAACTGTGTTACTCTAGTGTTACTGAGTCCAGCCCCAAAAAATGCCTGTGAAGACTGAGCTGCATCATGTTATTTAGCTGGAAAACAACAACATTTTCAATGTATTGGTATTTAGCTCTGTTTTCATCGATTTTTAAGACCATAGCCACTGAATCCTGGTATTTGCCAGTTGAAAGGAAAAACGTCAATCACAAAATTTGCAGCTGGCACACCTCTCGCCCCAAGCCATTGCCTGAGTGAACGTTCCTTGCTATCCGGGATCATTAGGACGTCCATACCCTCAATTAAATGGCAAGCAAAATGGCTGAATTGAGTAAAGGGTATTCTCCTGCTTCTACACAAAACAGTGAAAACTCTGACTCTATCGCCGACCATAAGGCCATTAAATGCATTTTATGTGACATGTTCACACTCATCCAAGTGAAGGACCTTTCTGAAAATTTCACCTGTGTCAAATGCCACGGGAAAAATGCTGCAAGAAGAGGATCATTACTTTACTTGAGAAAATTAAAGCTCTGGATGAGAGTCTGATTTTGGACGCCTCGCGTTTAACTGCATTTGTTGATACATCTTTTCGAAGAGACGACTGTAATGGAACTTATGGATCTTGAGCATTTCCCCACCTTACGGACTTCTGAAATGAGCCAAACGTCGGATGCTATCAGCTCTACACGTGGAGGGTGTGAATGGAGTGTGATTGGATCCCGGAGGAGGAAGAGACGTGCACCCACAGCGTTCTGTTTTTTTCTTGCAGCGTTGTGACATTAAACTGTCATTGTTTTGAGCCACTGTCCCCGCTGTCTTCCTCAGGGTGTACGGACACCGGGTACGCAGATGCTGTAGCTTCTACACTGACGCTGTCTTCCTCAGGGTGTACGGACACCGGGTACGCAGATGCTGTAGCTTCTACACTGACGCTGTCTTCCTCCGGGCATACGGACACCGGGTACGCAGATGCTGTAGCTTCTACACTGACGCTGTCTTCCTCCGGGCATACGGACACCGGGTACGCAGATGCTGTAGATTCTACACTGACGCTGTCTTCCTCAGGGTGTACGGACACCGGGTACGCAGATGCTGTAGCTTCTACACTGACGCTGTCTTCCTCAGGGCGTACGGACACTGGGTACGCAGATGCTGTAGCTTCTACACTGACGCGGTCTTCCTCAGGGCGTACGGACACTGGGTACGCAGATGCTGTAGCTTCTACACTGACGCTGTCTTCCTCAGGGTGTACGGACACCGGGTACGCAGATGCTGTAGCTTCTACACTGACGCTGTCTTCCTCAGGGCGTACGGACACTGGGTACGCAGATGCTGTAGATTCTACACTGACGACCACCTACACTATGGGCTCTTGTGTTTAGGGTGCCTGACTTACTTAATGATCAAGTAACGACCAGTTTAGGGTAAATATGGACACCCCTGCTGTTTTTAAGTCTTGCAAAGTGCTGGGTTTGTTACATTTTAAATGTGCAAAGTATGATATCAAATATGGACTTTGTCAGTGTTCGTGTCGTACATCCAGATAATCTTCTTTTATCAAAGACTTGGTTAAATGATTTGATCATGGATAATGACATTGACATTGCTAATTACAGCATTTTTTAGTTGTGATCAGCAGAGAAGGGGTGGCGATGTACACTACAGTTCAAAAGTTTGGGGTCACTTAGAAATGTCCTAGTTTTTGAAAGAAAAGCTTTTTTTTGTCTAAAATCAAATTGATCAGAAATACAGTGTAGACATTGTTAATATTGTAAATGGCTATTGTAGCTGGAAACGGCAAATTTTCATTTAATGGAATATCAAGTTGGTGCTATTATAATAACCAAAAATGTGCTTTTCTTTCAAAATCAAGGACATTTCTAGGTGACCCCAAACTTTTGAATGGTAATGTATGTGAGAATGCTGTTCATTGACTACAGCTCAGCGTTCAACATCATAGTGTCAATGAAACTAATCACTAAGCTAAGGACCCTGGGACTCAACACCTTCCTCTGCAACTGGATCCTGGACTTCCTGACGGGCCGCCCCCAGGTGCTAAGGGTAGGCAACAACATGTCTGCCAGGCTGATCCTCAACACTGGGGCCCCTCAGGGGTGTGTACTTTGACCCCTCCTGTACTCCCTGTTCACCCACGACTGCGTGGCCAAACAGGACTACAACGCCATCATTTAAGTTTGCTGATGACACAACAGTGGTAGGCCTAATCACCGACAATGATGAGACAGCGTATAGGGATGAGGTCAGAGAACTGGCAGTGTGGTGCCAAGACAACAGCCTCTCCCTCAATGTGAGCAAGACAAAGGAGCTGATTGTGGACTACAAAAAAAGGCAGAACAGGTCTCCATTAACATCAACAGGGCTGAAGTGGAGCACGTCGAGAGTTTCATGTTCCTTAGTGTCCACATCACCAACGAACTATCATGGTCCAAACACACCAAGACTGTTGTGAAGAGGGCATGACAAGACCTTTAACCCTCAGGAGACTGAAAAGATTTGACATGGGTCCCCAGATCCTCAAAAAGTTCTACAGCTGCACCATTGAGAGCATCCTGACCGGTTGCATCGCCGTCTGGTATGGCAACTGCTCAGCATCCTACCGTAAGGTGCTACAGAGGGTAATGCGTACGGCCCAGTATATTACTGGGGCCAAGCTTCCTGCAATCCAGGACCTATATAATAGGCGGTGTCAGAGGAAAGACCATAACATTGTCAGAGACTCCAGTCACCAGAAGTCATAGACTGTTTTCTTTGCTACCGCACAGCAAGTGGTACCGGAGCACCAAGTCTAGGACCAAAAGGCTCCTTAACAGCTTCTACCCCCAAGCCATAAGACTGGTGAACAATTAATCAAATGGCCACCGGACTATTACATTGACCCCATCCCCTCCAATTATTTTGTATACTGCTGCTACTCGCTGTTTATTATCTATGCATAGTCACTTCACCCCTACCTACATGTACAAATGACCTCTAACCTGTACCCCTGCACATTGACTCGGTACCCCTTGTATATAGCCTCATTATTGTGCTACTTTTGATTTATTTTTTCTTAACTCTTCTTGAACTGCACTGTTGGTTAAGGGCTTGTAAGTAAACATTTCACAGTTTTATTCGGCACGTGACAAAGTTTGATTTGACGATTTTGTCAAGAAGTTAAGAATTAAGTTGGGCTTCTTCTATAAGAATAGGGCTTGCCTTTCATTAAATAGTAGAAAATTGATAATTCAGTCTACATTTATTCCTGTTATAGATGATGGCGATATTATATAAGTGAATGCAGCTACCAGTGTTTTGAAGCCCTTGGACACAATTTATCATAGTGCACTTTGTTTAATAACATCTGACAGTTTTGACAGTCACCACTGCATCCTTTATCATAAAGTTGGTTGGACCTCGCTAAAAACACGTAGGTCACTTCCTTATTCTGTTTTTGTTTTTAAAGCCTTGCTCAAAAAACTACCAATTTACTTAACATCATTGTTGAAATATAGAAACTCGTATTACAACACTAGATCACAGGGTTAATGCTGGAGACTCCACATGTATCCACAGAGTTGGGTAAATCTCAGTGGTGGGCCGTCAGGGCCAGCAAGGCCTTCTCTGCTGCCTAAACATCATCAGAATATAATTTAAAATATATATATATTTTCCCACAAATATGTATTAAATTATTCCCCAGAGTAAGAGTTTTACTCTTCATTTCATAGCGTTCCTCTTGGTTGCACTGCTTCCAGCCCCAGGTTGAGATTTGGAGGGCTGGTCTTTATGTTACATCTTTTATCCAATCATATTCAGCCATCATGTGTTGACAGCGGTCTAAAATCTGCCCCTAGGCCTTCAGAATCAACAGTGCGGGCGCTTGTAGCTTAAAGTGTCAACCAATGAGCTTTAGAGTTGGCTATTGTACGCCTGCTGGCTGGCTCCAGTGTTCCACAGGAGCCAGCTAGCAGGCGTAGTGCGTGCACGTCTTTTGATTGGATTACCAATATTGAGAGGCAGGTTCTATATGGGCAGGTCTATGCAGAACCTCAGAACCAGGAAACTGAATTTGATAAACAAATAAATTTGCGTACTACTAAGCTGTTTTTTCTACCCACAATGGCAGAAGGAGGAGAAGATATCGATTTGGTCGAGGATATAATTATAATGCCATTCTCAAGACAAACTTTTTTTGCAAATTTATTTGTTTTCTTTCTTTTATTTTCAGTGAATAGTTATGTCTTTATCATCACGGTGAAACTGCTTTGGGTGCGACAATGTGCTGTTTAGTGACCACACTGTATTTTTTTTTGGGGGGGGGGGACTTAAAGCTCAAAGTTTGTGGACCAGAAATGGATAGAAGAAGAATATTAATATAACTCTGTTGCACTCGACTATGTTCTTGCCTATTAGTTGAACTGTATTGTACTCTTCCCCTGCAATTCTCTGAATAAAAATGTCAATTTCAAGGTGACGCAACGCCTGGTTATACTGCGTTTCTGTCTAAATGTATAGTGTCTAGAGCCATGGCATCATAATGATGGTAATAAGAGGTGGATTAATTCGGGTGGGACTGTGTAGGACCTCACTGAAGGCCCAGGCCCACGTCACGCAACTGGTAAATCTGCCTTTTCCCACCAGGCCCCTGTCATGTGGAATGATCTCCAAGTAACGTTTCATTTGGATGTGTTGTCTCTGGGTCAGTTTAGGAGAAAGGCTAGGGATTTTTATATTGATGAATGTGTTTTGTTTTGTTTGAATGTGTATATAATATAGTTTTAAATTGTGTATAATTTTATTCTTTGCATTGTTCCCAGGGCACATTTGCAAATGAGACCTAGGTCTCAATGTGCTTTCCCTCGCTATGTGGAATCCTTGGGACATCACTACACTAAATCCTAACCATTTAAAAATGTCAACTTTTTTATTTCTATTTTATTTAGCAAGAACCCTCAGTGAACAGCGTCAAGTATTCTCTCATAGCTAGTTAGCTAGCTAGCTAGCTAGCACTCATCATGGAAATGGGGGTGGCGAAACGTGAATTTGGACCAGACCAGTCCCTGACAAGTGTAAGGGAACTCCCCCTTGAAATGGACAAAAATGAATGGGAACATATTGGCACTGTAACAACCATATACATGGTGTCCAATACCACTCAATTGGACGTTGTTTCATTCAAAGTTGATTGCAAATGCCATATGGCAAATGCCAAGTGTAACACTGCAAAAATCCAATAGATGGCGAGTGCGCTCTACCGTAATTTTTCATATTGCAAATGTAACACAAGTCGAGACCCAAGAGTAAAAATTTGAACATGTTTTCAAAAACTTATCACCCCCTTAAAGTGCTTTCTGGACCATTTTTCGAAAATCTTTTTTTATTTTATTTTTATTTTTGTCAATTACACATGTATAAGAACGGTATCAACATACTTTAGTCATATTTTAATTATTATTATTATTTTTAACTTGTCCATAAGGCATATGTTTTGTTCATTTGCAATATGATTTCATAGGAAGTCAAGTCGAAAATGTGAAGAAAAAAAAATCAAAAAACTTATCACCCACTTCAAAAAGTGCTTCTGGACCGTTTTACGAAAATCTTTCATTTTTTGGGGGGTCAATTACACATGTAAAAGAACTGTATGAACATTTGTCATATTTGATTATCATTTTTTAAATTTTACTTGTCCATAAGGCATATGTTTTGACCATTTGCAATATGGTCAAGTGGGGCGTCTCGTTCTGAGGGCAGCAACCGTGAATCCCAAGTTTCGGCTCGATAGGTCATTCGGTGCCCGAGTAAGACCTTAATTGGTGCTGAAAATCCACTTTTTCCATGCCTTGCTACGGGGTTCTTGAATGAGCTATCGGACAGAAACGTTGGGGTCTGTCTCAATGGGCCGAGCCGGTTTCAATGGACCTAGTCTTGTGACTCTGGGACTTTTCTAAATGTCTTCATTTTCATAATGGTCAAAATGAATTGAAGTTATTGCAAATGTATGAGGCTGTTTCTCGGTCCGAGAACCTTCTAGAGCCACGTAACTCACCACGCACTATTGACCTGAGGTCTAGAACAGGTTTCAGAACTCTAGGTCTGACGGTTCTTTTTTAGTTCGAACAAAGGTAACTATTGCAGGTACTGTCTGTCTCTACGCACCACACTGTGTCCCTCTGTCCTAGCTGTGTGTGTGTGTGTGTTTCTTGGATATTTTATGGGAGACATTACTGATTGACAGTTCATGGGGGTTGCCCAATCACACATGAAGTTTTGAAAAGATCTGACCTTTTTAACCCTTCGAAACAGCCCCTTTGACACCATTTAAGGCACGTCCGGTTGGCACAGGAAGCTATACATTTTCCACCATAATTTGCAAATTGATTAATTAAAAAGCCTACAATGTGATTTTTCTTTTTTTTCTTTCTCATTTTGTCTGTCATTGTTGAAGTGTACCTATGATGGAAATTACAGGCCTCGCTCATCTTTTTAAGTGGGAGAAGTTGCACAATTGGTGGCTGACTAAATACTTTTTTGCCCCACTACATGTGCATTTGCGGGGAACAACAAAAAAGAAACCAAGCAAAGCATCACACAGTTCTTCTCCCTAATTTCCCTTTTCCCTCCTTGTCTCACTCACTCACTTGTGTTCTGACCGCTCCTTCTACACATGCGTGCTGAGTTTGCACACAACGAACATTCGCGCGTATCCTACTGCATTGCTGCGCTTATGTTTGTTCTATAACGCAATTAGTAGGAAAACCCTTTTGTCAAAAGCACACCGCACATGCAAGTGGTTTAATCTGACAGTGGAGAAAACATCTGTTAGAAATGTAGAAATGGGTGATCTAAAGATGCAACAACTAGCATTGGTTATTAATATGACTAGGATTGTGCCTTTTGGATACAGGACAATGAAAGAAAGTTGATTTTGGAAACCAATAGAACATGAGAGAAATTGGTTACTGATATCAATGACATAAGGAAGTCTTTACAAAATAATTGCCTCCACATTTACATAGTAAGACTTGCCTCATATTAAGTAAAACATTTATTTTTTAAGTTTGTTTTTAAAATGCATACGGCCTCCAGCTCATTGCAAAGTGGTGTATGACTTGCTGAAGCCTGCCTATGTACTTGAATGACGAATGGGAAGCGCTCTTCAATTACCAGTTAAGAAATAAAAATAGTAGCTCTGTTTATTCGTGGCCATCAAAGCAGTTTTTAACACACAATTGCATTTAGAATTGTTGCGCAACGATTGGGCTTGTGTTTCAATTCGGCAGCAACAAGCAAGCTGTTTTGAGGAGCTGTAGCAGCAGCTCCCGTGTTGTCAGACCGTTTTTCTCCTCAAACTCTGTATCTGTATAATTCCACTAAATTATGCAGATTTTTGGTCAAATACATTTCGCATCGACTGGTATTTTTGTCCAAAAGCTAGCTATTACCGGCTAACGAAAACCTTGGCTTGCATGTTTTTGTCTGCTTGTCCATGTGTGACTGTGTACTTGCACATTTGTGTGTGCATACATCATATTTATCAGGGCACTACACCTCACTTTTCAACTTCGGTGCACACAAATAAATGTAGGAACACAATGCAAAATATTTGAGGTAATGAAGCTAGAATCCTTAATTGTTTGAGGCACACTGATGTATAAATAAATAAATTCCAGCAGCTAACCGATCGCTGCAGCTGTACACAGCCCATTTGTAAATAGCCCACCCAGTCTACCTACCTCATCACCCATATTGTCTTTATTTACTTTTCTGCTCTTTTGCACACCACTATTTCTACTTGCACATCATAATCTGCTCATCTTTCATCCCAGTGTTAATTTGCTAAACTGTAATTACTCCGCTACTATGGCATATTTATTGCCTGACCTCCTCATGCCATTTGCACACACTGTATATACTTTATTTTTTTCTAATGTGTTATTGACTCTACGCTTGTTTATTTGTGTCGCACTGCTTTGCTTTATCGTGGCCAGGTCACAGTTGTTAATGAGAACTTGTTCGCAACTAGCCTACCTGGTTAAATTAAAGGCATTTTTTTATTTTAAATAGGTGCATATGCAAAATAAATGGTTGTGCAGTAGAGCCCTGATTATGTAAGTACGTTTGTGCAGGGCCTAAAATGTGCTTTTTGGTCCACCAGTCACTGTGGCAGGTAGATGAGAAATCTACCAGCCACTCAGATCTTTTACCAGTAAAAATATTTTTGTTGTTGCCATAATTACATTATAAAAACGTACTGAATGACCATGCTTCGTAATGTTTCTAAAACAACAAATGTATTAGTAAGAAGTAATGTGGTATATTGTTCATTTTAATTTAATTTTTTGTGACCTGAGTCTCTGTTTGTGTGTGTGTTCTCTGCTGCGGATGACCCTGCTGTGGCCTGGAATGGATGCATATAACACAGCTTGTCAAGGTCTCAGTGGGATTTTGCTGTTCAGAGGGCAGCGGGTGGACGACGTCTCTGAAACACCAGGAGATGAATGTCTTTCACCCGGACTGGTGACTTGTTATTGAAATAGAATTGTGAAGCAGGGTATCATACAGGAGGAATGGAATGGTAAAACATATTGCACTATACATTAAACTAGGGATTCATACATGTACCAGACATTGGGATAGAATGCTAGTCCCCTTCCTGTTCCAGAAGGTAATCAGGGGGTGATGGTGATAGATACAGTTGGTGGTTGTTAGGCTCACTTTCTCCCCCTGCCCTTTTCACCTGGCATCAAAGCCAGGTAGATTACCCAGACTCTCTAGTTTCCTGGCCCATGAAAAGGCTTGAAAAACAGTACACTTCATGCTTGCCAGCAGTGCTTGATTACACCAGTCAGTGGCCTTTGTAAAGCAAGTCGTCTTTCAAAAGCACCAAGCTTTGTGCTTGTTTCTGTATTTACTGCTGTCAGCTAATAAACATGAAGCTGACCCTTACAAGGATAAACATCCCGAAAAGTAGTGTTCATTCACCAACGGTAACAAACAGTCAAGGACACATTTTAAGACTGAAAGGAATTATAAACGATAATCGCTCTTTCAGGTTTGAAGTCTTTAATGACCTCAAGGTAGGTTAGCACAACAAGCGTCCAGCCAGGAAACTTAAATGGATGGACATGCTGACCGATGCTCGCTGGGTTCCAGGTACGAGTGGCAGGAGGAGGAAAGGGGAGGTAGCCAGGTTAGTGTGAGGAGAGGGGATGGAAAGAGGTGGAAGAGAGGGGGAGATAAACAGGTAGGTGGGTGTAGTGAGGGAACAGGAGGGAGAGGAGAAAGGGGAGAGGAGATAAACAGGGAGGTAGCCAGGTCTGTGTGAGTGCAGGGGAGGGAGAGAGGATGGAGATAGGTGGAGCGGGGGGGGGGGGGGGGGGGGGGGTAAATGGGGAGGTTGCAGATCCGTGTGAGTGCAGGGGAGGGAGAGAGGTGGAGCAGAGGGGGGGTAAACGGGGAGGTAGCTAGGTCCGTGTGAGTGCAGGGGAGAGGGGTGGAGCAGGGGGGGTAAACGGGGAGGTTGCAGGTCCGTGTGAGTGCAGGGGAGGGAGAGAGGTGGAGCAGAGGGGGGGTAAACGGGGAGGTAGCTAGGTCCGTGTGAGTGGAGGGAGGGGTGGAGATAAACAGGTAGGTAGGTAGGAGGAGGGAGATGACAGGGAGGATGCCAGGTCAATGTGATGGAGGGAGGGAGAGGAGATAAGCAGGTAGGTAGGGGGAGGGAGATGACAGGGAGGTTGCCAGGTCAATGTGAGGGAGGGAGAGGTGGAGATAAATAGGTAGGTAGGAGGAGGGAGATGACAGGGAGGTTGCCAGGTCAATGTGAGGGAGGGAGGGAGGGAGGAGATAAGCAGGGTCAGTGTCAGTGAAGGGCACAATGCAGTCCTCCATCCCTCACTGGGGCTAATGAACTCCTGATGGCAGGAGAGGTGAGAGCAGGGGGATTAATCACCTCTTCTCTCTCGCGCTTCCTCTTCCCTGTTTTTGGCAGGCAGATGCTCAGGTCCCTTGGACGCACCCTCTGATTGTTTGTCAGCAGTTTCAGGGGAAAGAGACTAGGAAAGGATGTGATCCCGGCCTTCCCTTCTCTTTTTTCCCCTCTTCCACCTTCCCCCTGCCGTTTCTCATAATGCAGCAGCGTCAAGTCAATAAATATTTTGTTAATTCATTTGGGGATGGACTGGAGCCGTGGAGATGCTCATTTTCATTTTATATGTAACCTTTATTTAATGAGGCAAGTTAGTTTAGAGCAAATTCTTATTTACATTGACGGCCTACCCCGGCCAAATCCAGACGATACTGGGCCAATTATGCGACTCCCAATCATGGCCGGATGTGATACAGCCTGGATTCGAACCAGGGACTGTAGTGACGCCTCTTGCACTGAGATGCAGTGCCTGCTGCACCACTCGGGAGCCCATGATGTTGATGATAAAGAAAATGCATTATCTTTTTTTTGCTCGTTTGTCCGGTCCCTTGGGGTGTGTCGGGTTGCTCATGAGGTTACTGTTTGCGTCCCAAATGGCACCCTATTCCCTATATAGTGCATTACTTTTAACCAGAACCCATAGGGAATAGGGGCATGCACAGAGACTGATGAAGCAGCAACTATACCACACAATGTAGCGCTGGCAGGTGGTAACCTCACAGCGTGACCTCACCAAAGACCAAACACAGCCTAGGGACCAGACAGCGAACAAATGAGTAACAAATACATTATATCACAAAAGTGAGTACACCCCTCACATTTTTGTAAATATTTGAGTATATATTTTCACGTGACAACACTGAAGAAATGACACTTTGCTACAATGTAAACTAGTGAGTGTACAGCTTGTATAACAGTGTAAATTTGCTGTCCCCTCAAAATAACTCAACACACAGCCATTAATGTCTAAACCGCTGGCAACAAAAGTGAGTACACCCCTAAGTGAAAATGACCAAATTGGACCCAAAGTGTCAATATTTTGTGTGGCCACCATTTTCCAGCACTGCCTTAACCCTCTTGGGCATGGAGTTCACTAGAGCTTCACAGGTTGCCACTGGAGTCCTCTCCCACTCCTCCGTGACGACATCACGGAGCTGGTGGATGTTAGAGACCTTGCACTCCTCCACCTGCCGTTTGAGGATGCCCCACAGATGCTCAATAGGGTTTAGGTCTAGAGACATGCTTGGCCAGTCCATCACATTTACCCTCAGCTTCTTTAGCAAGGTAGTGGTCGTCTTGGAGGTGTTCTTGGGGTCGTTATCATGTTGGAATACTGCCCTGCGCCCCAGTCTCCGAAGGGAGGGGATCATGCTCTGCTTCAGTATGTCACAGTACATGTTGGCATTCATGTTTCCCTCAATGAACTGTAGCTACCCAGTCCTGGCAGCACTCATGCAGCCCCAGACCATGACACTCCCACCACCATGCTTGACTGTAGGCAAGACACACTTGTCTTTGTACTCCTCACCTGGTTGCCGTCACACACGCTTGACCCCATCTGAACCAAATACGTTTATCTTGGTCTCATCAGACCACAGGACATGGTTCCAGTAATCCATGTCCTTAGGCTGCTTGTCTTCAGCAAACTGTTTGCGGGCTTTCTTGTGCATCATCTTTAGAAGAGGCTTCCTTCTGGGACGACAGCCATGCAGACCAATTTGATGCAGTGTACGGCGTATGGTCTGAGCACTGACAGGCTGACCCCCCACCCCATCAACCTCTGCAGCAATGCTGGCAGCACTCATACATCTATTTCCCAAAGACAACTTCTGGATATGACGCTGAGCACGTGCACTCAACTTCTCTGGTCGACCATGGCGAGGCCTGTTCTGAGTGGAACCTGTCCAGTTAAACCGCTCTATGGTCTTGGCCACTGTGCTGCAGCTCAGTTTCAGGATCTTGGCAATCTTCTTCTAGCCCAGGCCATCTTTATGTAGAGCAACAATTCTTTTTTTCAGATCCTCAGAGTTATTTGCCATGAGGTGCCATGTTGAACTTCCAGTGACCAGTCAGTGTGAGAGCGATGACACCAAATTTAACACACCTGCTCCCCATTCACACCTGAGACCTTGTAACACTAACGAGTCACATGTCACCGGGGAGGGAAAATGGCTAATTGGGCCCAATTTGGACATTTTCACTTAGGGGTGTACTCACTTTTGTTGCAAGCGGTTTAGACATTAATGGCTGAGTTATTTTGAGGGGACAGCAAATTTACACTGTTATACAAGCTGTACACTCACTACTTTACATTGTAGCAAAGTGTCCTTTCTTCAGTGTTGTCACATGAAAAGATATATTCAAATATTTACAAAAATGTCAGGGGTGTACTCACTTTTGTGATATACTGTATATAATGGTTTGGAAGATGCACTGAGGTTGTAGCTAGGGATGCACATTTCTGACAGTTTTTCTGCTGACTAACTGACCCTCGTTAACCGGTCAACAAACGGCAAGAAAAACAATAGTATTTTCTGTTGGTCATGTCATTTTACTATCAGAGAACTGTATATAATGAGAAGATGCTTATGTTTTCGCCCCAACAATGGGAGTCGTCCCAACAATGGGAGTCGTCTGAAGGTGGTAAGGCAGGCGACAAGTTTAGGCCCATAGAAACGCATTGGGCTCATTTTGGACAGATTTGGCGAGAGTGAAATCTCTTGATTTTTCTCTTCCTCTATGATACTTTGAATCATATTAAATATGTTTTGATTTGTTTAATACTTTTTTGGTTACTACATGATTCCATATGTGTTGTTAAATAGTTTTGATGTTTTCACTATTGGCCGGGGCATGGACTCTTCAAGGTGTCACAAGTGTTTCACAGGGATGCTGGCCCATGTTGACTCCAATGCTTTACACATTTGTGTCAAGTTGGCTGGATTTCCTTTGGGTAGTGGACCATTCTTGATTCACACGGGAAACCGTTGAGCATGAAAAACCCAGCGAGTTGCAGTTCTTGACGCAAATAGGTGCTCCTGGTACCTAATACCGTACCCTGTTCAAAGGCACTTCAATCTTTGTCCTGCCCATTCATGCTCTGAATGGCACACATACAGAATCCATGTCTCAAGGCTTAAAAATCCTTCCTTAACCTGGTTCCTCCTCTTCATCTACACTGATTTGAAGTGGATTTAACACGTGACCTCAATAAGGGCTTTCACCTGCATAGTCTGCCATGGAAAGAGCAGGTGTTCTTTAATGTTTTGTACACTCAGTTTATTTACGGTGAGCTACAAAAGTATTGGGATAGTGACAAGTGCAAAAGTTAGATGCACAAATATATCATATCTGGCCCTGTGCCCTCTCTGAATCATGGCATTGAACACTTTAGCAGGATTCTTTCTCTTCACAAGCTATTTGATTATTGCAGCTCAATGGGTGTAACTTGCTGATGATTTTGATACCTTTTGGAAACAAAACACGTTTTATAAGGAGGATGGGATCCAACCAAATCATTTGGGTTCCTGGATCCTTTCAACAGCATTAAGGCTGCGTTGAGACAATGACTTATCAATGAGAAATAAAAGAATACAGCTCATTCAGTGCGGTCTTAGTGCCAGCATCAGTCTGTGGTGGTATGTAGACGGCTATAAAAAATACAGATAAATTCTCTAGGTTGATGGTGTTGTCAACAGCTTATCATGAGAAAGTCTACCTCAGGTGAGTAAAACCTCGAGATTTCCTTAGATATCGTGCACCAGCTGTTATTTACAAAAATACATAGTCTGCTGGCCCTTGTCTTACTAGAGTATGCTGTTCTGTCCTGCTGATACAGCGTATAACCAGCCAGCTTTATATTGATAATGTCGTCGTTCAGCCATGACACCGTGAAGCATAAGATATTACAGTTTTGAAGGTCCCGTTGGTATTTTAACCTTCCTCGTAGGTCATTGATTTTATTTTCCAAAGATTGCATGTTTGCTAACAGAATGGAAGGAAGTATGAGTTTATTCGATCGCCTACGAATTCTCAGAAGGAAGGCAGCCTGCTCTCTGGACCCCTTTTTCCGCCTTCTCTTCTCTTCTCGTAAATGACGGGGATCTGGGCCTGTTCCCGGTGAAGCAGTATATCATTCATGACGGGCTCGTCAGCCTGGTTCAAGGAAAAAAAGGATCCAGTCCGTGGTGAGTAATCGCAGTCCTGATGTCCAGAAGTTCTTTTCAGTCATAAGAGACGGTAGCAGCAACATTATGTGCAAAATAAGTTTTAAAAAGTTACAAACAACGCAAAAAAACAAACCAAAAAACACAATTGGTTAGAAATACGTAAAACATCAGCCTTCTTCTCCGGCACCATCTTGTCAAAAATAAATAAAAATCCCTCCCATTGTGTCGCTGAGTCATCATAATGCTTTAGCAAAAGTACATTATATCAGGGGTATTGGTAGACACAATGTAAGTAACCTAATTTATGTCCCTCTGAATGCCTCTGCTGATCCTACAGCTAGTGTATGCAGTAAGTTTTACGATGTTAGGCGGTTTCCACTGAGGCGGTGTGCCCTACAGTGGGGAGAACAAGTATTTGATACACTGCAGATTTTGCAGGTTTTCCTACTTACAAAGCATGTAGAGGTCTGTAATTTTCATCATAGGTACACTTCAACAGTGAGAGATGGAATCTAAAACAAAAATCCAGAAAATCACATTGTATGATTTTTAAGTCATTCATTTGCATTTTATTGCATTTGTTGGCAAGATTAGCAAACTTCGGCATGACATGCCAGCAACAAACGCTGCAACTACACATCCAAGTATATCTGACCAAATTATGAAAGACAAGAATTGTAATTTTGAAATCCGTAAAGTGAGTGTGGAAGAGGTGAGAAATTATTGTTGTCTATCAACAATGACAAGCCACTGGCATCTGACAACTTGCAGCTTTTGACATTATCGATCAAAGTCTGCTGCTGGACAAATGTATGTGTTATGACTTTATACCCCCTGCTATATTATGGATAAAGAGTTCCCTGTCTAACAGAACACAGAGGGTGTACTTTAATGGAAGGCTCTCCAACATTATCCAGGTAGAATCAGGAATTCCCCAGGGCAGCTGTCTAGGCTCCTTTCTTTATTCTATCTTTACTAATGACATGCAACTGGCTTTGAGAAAGCCAGTGTGTCTATGGATACTGATGACTCAACACTATACACGTCAGCTACTACAGCGACTGAAATGACAGTAACACTTAAAGAGCTGCAGTCAGTTTCAGAATGGGTGGCAAGGATTAAGTTAGTCCTAAATATTTCAAAACCTAAAAGCATTGTATTTATGAAAAATCAACTAAATCTTGTAATTAATAATGTGGAAGTTGAGCAAGTTGAGGTGACTAAACTGCTTGGAATAACCCTGTCATAGTCTAAACATATTGATACAACAGTAACTAGGATGAGGAGAAGTCTGTCCATAATAAAGCGCTGCTCTGCATTCTTAACAGCACTATCAACAAGGCAGATCCTACAGGCTCTAGTTTTGTCGCACCTGGACTACTGTTCAGTCGTGTTGGTCAGGTGCCACAAAGAGAGACTTAGGAAAATTGCAATTGGCTCAGAACAGGGCAGCACGGCTGGCCCTTGAATGTACACAGGGAGCTAACATTAAAAATATGCATGTCAATTGCTCCTGGCTCACAGTGGAGGAGAGATTGACTTATTCACTACTTGTATTTGTGCGAGGTATTGACATGTTGAAGCACAGAGCTGTTTGTTTAAACTACTGGCACAGAGCTCGGACACTCATGCATACCCCACAAGACATGCCACCAGAGGTCTCTTCACAGTACTACATAGAGCCATGACTACATGGAACTCTATTCCACATCAGATAACTGATGCAAGCAGTAGAATCAGATTTAAAGAACAGATAAAAATGCACCTGGGACAGCGGGGACTGTGAAGCAACACAAACATTGGCACAGACACATGCATACACACGGTAACATATGAACTATATAAATACGTACACGTGGATTATGTGTTGTAGATATGTGGTAGTGGAGTAGGTGCCTGAAGGTACACACTTAGTGTGTTGTTAGTTCTGTTATGAATGTATAGTAATTAGAGGTCGACCGATTAATCGGAATGGCCGATTTATTAGGGCCGATTTCAAGTTTTCATAACAATCGGAAATCGTTATTTTTGGACACCGATTTGGCCGTTTTTACATTTTATTTTATTATTTAATCTTTATTTAACTAGGCAAGTCAGTTAAGAACGCATTCTTATTTTCAATGACGGCCTAGGAACGGTGGGTTAACTTCCTTGTTCAGGGGTAGAACGACAGATTTTTACCTTGTCAGCTCGGGATTCAATCTTGCAACCTTACAGTTAACTAGTCCAACGCTCTAACCACCAGCCTATCATTGCACTCCACGAGGAGACTGCCTGTTACGCGAATGCAGTAAGCCAAGGTAAGTTGCTAGCTAGCATTAAACTTATTTTATAAAAAACAATCAATCATAATCACTAGTTAACTACACATGGTTGATGATATTACTAGTTTATCTAGCGTGTCCTGCGTTGTATATAATCGATGCGGTGCGTATCGTTGCTCCAATGTGTACCTAACCATAAACATCAATGCCTTTCTTAAAATCAATACACAGAAGTATATATTTTTAAACCTGCATATTTAGCTAAAAGAAATCCAGGTTAGCAGGCAATATTTACCAGGTGAAGCGAGGAGAGGGATGGAAGCTACACTGTTACACTGGCAATACTAAAGTGCCTATAAGAACATCCAATAGTAAAAGGTTAATCAAATACAAATGGTATAGAGAGAAATATTTCTATAATAACTACAACCTAAAACTTCTTACCTGGGAATATTGAAGACTCATGTTAAAAGGAACCACCAGCTTTCATATGTTCTCATGTTCTGAGCAAGGAACTTAAATGTTAGCTTTCTTACATGGCACATATTGCACTTTTACTTTCTTCTCCAACACTTTGTTTTTGCATTATTTAAACCAAATTGAACATGCTTCATTATTTATTTGAGGCTAAATAGATTTTATTGATGTATTATATAAAGTTCAAATAAGTGTTCATTCAGTATTGTTGTAATTGTCATTATTGATTAATCGGTTTCGGCTTTTTTTGGTCCTCCAATAATCGGTATCGGCGTTGAAAAATCATAAACGGTCGACCTCTAATAGTAATGTTTTTAAAATTGTATAACTGCCTTAGTTTTGCTGGACCCCAGGAAGAGTAGCTGCTGCCTTGGCAGGAACTAATGAGGATCCATAATAAACCCCAGGCGGAGTAGCTGCTGCCTTGGCAGGAACTAATGAGGATCCATAATAAACCCCAGGAAGAGTAGCTGCTGCCTTGGCAGGAACTAATGAGGATCCATAATAAACCCCAGGAAGAGTAGCGGCTGCCTTGGCAGGAACTATTGTGGATCCATAATAAATACAAATACCTCTCACCATTACAATAACGGGAGGTTATCATTTTTGGAGGGGGTATGTTATTTGTGCGTCTCACCTTCTCACTCATCATTATTCACGATTGATTCAGGACTATCTGTAATCATGGTAGCATAGACTTTAATGTAGAGGTGTGTGTGTGTGTGTGTGTGTGTGTCCTAGCTGGGGTAAAGACTCCATGACACAGCAGTGCCTGTGATCATGCCATTCTTCGAGTCCTAGCTGCCTCTCATTCAGAGGCTCACAGAGCAGAGAATCGCAACACCTGCCGGGCTACATGGTGGCATACGCCACTACTACTACTCTCTGATGCTTCTCTCCTCTCACATGCTGTTTCTCTCTTTCCCGACTCACTGTACTCCATTCTCTCTGTGGATAGATGGGGAATCAGACATGCACATCTACAGAGCAGATATCCTCAGTCTCACCCTTCCCCTGTGCTATAGGCTAACTACCTCTCTGTCTGTGTCGCCCTCTCTGGCTCTCTCTGCCTGCCTCTTTTTCTCTCTTTCTATTTCTGCCTGCTTTACTCAGTCTTGTCTCTCTCTCTGTCTCTTTTCACTCCTTTCTTGCTTATCCATCTCCAAAAATAACCGGCTTGCTGTTCTGTTGCGTTCCGGGGAGGCAGAGCGGAGCATAGTGCCCAATAAATCTGTTTTTTAGATTTTTTGCCTGATTCTGTTTTTTTTCTCCCAAATTCAGCTTTCTCAGTTTTTAGTTTTTTCAGGTGTTTGTTCTTAATCACATTTTTGTTAATAGAAAAACAAAGGTTGTCTTGTAATTCCACAACAATGCTTAAACCACATCAGGAGACCACTTTTGAGGTCTGGGATTTTTTTAAATGTGTGTTTTGGGATGTAGTTACCGCTTTATTCCAGTTCTCACCCAGCAAGAGGCTGTTGTTTAGCAGTGTTTTTGTAGCGCACGTGATGGTAGAGTTTGCAAAACAAATACCCACTGGATTAATGAAAATAATCATGATATCACAGGTCTCTACGCTTACATTTAGGAACACAATTTGTTCACACTAAATACTTTTGAAAATAGCTACAACAGAATAGATTTTCTTCTATAAAGCACAACCTTTATGTGCTCATACTTGACTTTTTCAGTTCGCATACATCTATTCTTAGGCAAGTAAAATGGTTGCACTGTAGAGCCCTTTATCATTCTGCCAGGTAGGCATAGGCTACTTTGTGGTTAACATTTAATTGAGAAGGGTTTTGGGAAAGCCTTTCCATCTACCAGAAGACTTTTCATGAACATCATCGCTAATGGCTACACAAAGTGGTAGACCTACGCACTGCACATACAGAGAAGGGGATTCACTTTGCCTCTTCGGAAAGTTGCAGGCATTATGAATCACTGATGCTTTCTGTTCATGTCATATGATCAACTTGGGCAAGTAAATAAATGTTCAATACATTTAGATCAGTGTTGACACCAGAATCTTTACTTCGATACTTATACCAGGTTTCACATCACAATACTCGATACATCACAATACTCGATACATCACAATACTCGATACATCACAATACTCGATACCATGGCAAAAAAAGAAGGCATATTAGCCAAAGTCAAAGAATGGCACTTGATCCAGACAGAAACTCATATACTGCTCTGTTCAATCGTCGGGCATCTTTTGAGTTTAATATGTATCGAACATCACCCTTTTTCAAACAACCATGCATGCATTAATGAATCAGTTATACAATCAATTTGACTTACCAATCTAACTACATAATGGTATTTATTTATTCAAATGGTAAATCTCTATTGATAAACTGGGTAAATCAAGATGTAGATCTATCAACAATACAGGTGAATGCATATTCAATAGGTGTGTGCATGCATTGATTTTCATGGGGCTACAGATGACAAACAATCTTTTCCCCTTCCATTTGGGACATATTTTATTGTACTGATCAACAACATTTGCATAGAAGTTGCTTCTTTTAAAAAAATGTGCGCGGTCTCTGTAACCAGTAATGATATCTTTCAGTCAGTTCACCGAGGTTTATAAGAATAGGATCATCTTTGGGAGAGACTTGAGAGATCGAATAAGTAAATTAATAACGTTTCTGGTGTCAGTCAGCTTTGAAATAAGCCTAATTTGCATTATGGTTAGCATATCACAAAGTACTAGGGTAGTGAATTGATGTTAGCTTTAGCTGTCAGCTAGCAAAGGAAAGTTAGCCTACAAAACTGGAAGCTACTGGTATATTCTTTTATTTTTAAAGTGATCTAGCCTGTCTGGACATTTTTTGTTGTTTTTCTAACAGTTTCAACAATTCTACTTGCCTTGTCACATTCAAAAGTGTGTTGACTTATGTGTAGCAGGAGTGGGAGCTAACATGATGCAGCCCACTCACCAGTGCAGACTAGCAATGAGCATGTGGACCCGTGATTCTGTCTGCATTCTCTGCATCGCAGATTTTATAGGGCCCTAAGAGTAGAGCAGCAGAGGGGTAGCGGGCATGGGATATGCCTCCCAGGGGGAACTGCAAGGACACGTTGGTCGTCGCCTGCCTTGTTGCAGCCTTGATTTGCACAAATGGCATTAACACTGCATAGGGCATCCAGCACTTATGTTGCACACACCCTCCCTCCTCTCTCCGCTCCTCTGCTTTTTCCACGGAGAGAGAGAGGGGAGAGAAAGGACTGTCAATAAAATAAGAACAAACAGAGGGAGATAGTGGAGCTTGGTTGCCCTGCTCTCTGGTGGTTTATGCCACCCTAATGGCAATACTGCATCTTCCCCTACACACACACACACATACACACTTGCCTCAGCAACAGCCAGCTTCAGAGAGATGTGTTGTTATGAAGCATTTTATATGAAGGGATTCTTTATCAAACAGCCTGACCTACCAGGTCCTGAAGGAGCTCTCCATGTCCCCTCCCTCCCTGTGTGTGTGTGTGTGTGTGTGTGTGTGTGTGTGTGTGTGTGTGTGTGTGTGTGTGTGTGTGTGTGAGATCCTGGGATCTGAGAGAGGCTTGTTGCTGGAGAGAGGAGTTGATAGTGGGAGAGAGGAGTTGATAGTGAGAGAGAGGAGTTGCTGGAGAGAGAGAGGCTTTTTGCTAGAGAGAGAGGAGAGGCTTGTTGCTGGAGAGAGAGAGGGAACCTAAGAAAGAAATTGAGAAACCTGTCCAACCAAAAACAGAGTCTACGCCTTCACTATGGTGAATCACTAAAACGGTCCAGAAATACACGACAGGAAAAAGAAGGAACAGCACGTCAGAAATCAGCTCAATGCTCAATTGAAGAATCCATAGACTTTAACCACTTCTCGGTTAATTGGAAAACACTAAACAAACAACAACACAAAGAATTATCTATCCAAAATGGAGATGTATGGGTAAACTACTTCCCCAATCTTTTTGGCTCTAGAACAAACAGCAACAACATATACATGCTCAATTACAAATCTTAGAATCAACTATTAAAGACGACCAGAACCCACTGGATTCTCCAATTACCTTGAATGAACCACAGGACAAAATAAAAACCCTTCAAGCCAAAAAGGCCTGTGGTATTGATGGTATCCTCATTGAAATGATCAAATATACAGACAACAAATTCCAATTGGCTATACTAAAACTCTTTAACATCATCCTTAGCTCTGGCATCTTCCCCAATATTTGGAACCGAGGACTGATCACCCTAATCCACAAAAGTGGAGACAAAATTTGACCCCCAATAACTACGGTGGGATATGCATCAACAGCAACCTTGGGAAAACACTCTGCATTACCATTAACCGCAGACTCGTACATTTCCTCAGTGAAAACAACATACTGAGCAAATATCATATTTGCTTTTTACCAAATTATCGTACGACAGACCACGTATTCACCCTGCACACCCTAATTGCCTTTTGTTTTGGTTTGTTTGTCAAAGTCTTCTCATGCTTTGTTGATTTCTAAAAAGGCTTCGACTCAATTTGACATGAGGGTCTGCTATACAAATTGATGGAAAGTGGTGTTGGGGGAAAAACCTACAACGTTATAAATGTACACAAACAATCAGTGTGTGGCTAAAATAGGCAAAAAAAAACACATTTCTTCCCAAAGGACTGTGGGGAGAAACAGGGATGCAGCTACAGAGAGGGGAGAGGCTTGTTGCCGGATCGAGTGAGAGCAAGGCTCGTTGCCGGAGCGAGTGAGAGCAAGGCTCGTTGCCGGAGCGAGTGAGAGCAAGGCTCGTTGCCGGAGCGAGTGAGAGCAAGGCTCGTTGCCGGAGCGAGTGAGAGCAAGGCTCGTTGCCGGAGCGAGTGAGAGCAAGGCTCGCTGCCGGAGCGAGTGAGAGCAAGGCTCGCTGCCGGAGCGAGTGAGAGCAAGGCTCGCTGCCGGAGCGAGTGAGAGCAAGGCTCGCTGCCGGAGCGAGTGAGAGCAAGGCTCGCTGCCGGAGCGGAGCGAGTGAGAGCAAGGCTCGCTGCCGGAGCGAGTGAGAGCAAGGCTCGCTGCCGGAGCGAGTGAGAGCAAGGCTCGCTGCCGGAGCGAGTGAGAGCAAGGCTCGCTGCCGGAGCGAGTGAGAGCAAGGCTCGCTGCCGGAGCGAGTGAGAGCAAGGCTCGCTGCCGGAGCGAGTGAGAGCAAGGCTCGCTGCCGGAGCGAGTGAGAGCAAGGCTCGCTGCCGGAGCGAGTGAGAGCAAGGCTCGTTGCCGGAGCGAGTGAGAGCAAGGCTCGTTGCCGGAGCGAGTGAGAGGGAGGGAGAGTGAGGCTCGTTACTGGAGAGAGAGAGAGAGGGAGGGAGAGTGAGGCTCGTTACTGGAGAGAGAGAGAGAGGGAGGGAGAGTGAGGCTCATTGCAAGAGAGAGGGGGAGGGAGTGAGAGCGAGGCTCATTGGTAGAGAGAGGGAGGGAGTGAGCTTGTTGCTGAAGAGAGCGAGAGGGAGGAAGAGAGCGAAGCTCGTTGCTGAAGAGAGCGAGCGAGAGGGAGGAAGAGAGCGAAGCTCGTTGCTGGAGAGAGGGAGGGAGAGAGGCTCGTTACTGGAGAGAGCGAGATTTGTTGCTGGAGAGAGCGAGAGGGAGTCTTGTTGCTGGAGTGCGAGGCTCGTTGCTGGAGAGCGAGGCTCGTTGCTGGAGAGCGAGGCTCGTTGCTGGAGAGCGAGGCTCGTTGCTGGAGAGCGAGGCTCGATGCTGGAGGGCGGGGCTCGTTGCTGGAGAGCGGGGCTCGTTGCAGGGGAGAGGAGCCGGTTGCTGGAGAGAGGGAGGGCGCGATGCTTTTTGCTGGAGAGGGAGGGAGAGAGGCTTGTTGCTGGAAGAGGAGAGAGGGTGGCTTGTTGCTGGAAGAGGAGAGAGGGTGGCTTGTTGCTGGAAGAGGAGAGAGGGTGGCTTGTTGCTGGAAGAGGAGAGAGGGTGGCTTGTTGCTGGAAGAGGGAGGGTGGCTTGTTGCTGGAGAGAGCGAGAGGGTGGCTTGTTGCTGGAGAGAGCGAGAGGGTGGCTTGTTGCTGGAGAGAGCGAGAGGGTGGCTTGTTGCTGGAGAGAGCGAGAGGGTGGCTTGTTGCTGGAGAGAGAGAGGAAAAGAGCGAGGGCTTTTGATGGAGAGAGAGAGGGAGGCTTGTTGCTGGAGAGAGAGAGGAAGAGAGCGAGGGCTTTTGATGGAGAGTGAGAGTGAGGCGTGTTGCTGGACAGAGTGCTGCTTGTAGCTGGAGAGTGAGAGCGAGGCTTGTTGCTGGAGTGAGAGAGAGGTAGAGAGAGTGAGGCTCGTTGCTAGAGAGCGAGGAAGAGAGGCTTTTTGCTGGAGGGCAAGGCTTGTTGCTGGAGAGCGAGGGACGTTGATGGAGGCGGCTGGTTGCTGGAGAAAGGGCTCGTTGCTGGAGAGAGTGATGGGCTTGTTGCTGGAGAGAGAGTGATGGGTGTCGTGCTGGAGAGAGAGAGGGAGGCTTGTTGCTGGAGAGAGAGAGTGAGGGAGAGAGGCTTGTTGCTGGACAGATATGCTCTTGCTGGAGAGAGGGGCTTGTTGCTGGAGAGCGAGAGAGCGAGGCTTGTTGCTGGTGAGCGAGAGAGTGAGGCTTGTTGCTGGAGAGCGAGAGAGCGAGGCTTGTTGCTGGAGAGCAAAGGCTTGTTGCTGGGGAGCGAGAGGGCGAGGCTTATTGCTGGAGAGGGAGGCTTGCTGCTGGAGAGGGAGGCTTGCTGCTGGAGAGGGAGGCTTGCTGCTGGAGAGGGAGGCTTGCTGCTGGAGAGGGAGGCTTGCTGCTGGAGAGGGAGGCTTGCTGCTGGAGAGGGAGGCTTGCTGCTGGAGAGGGAGGCTTGCTGCTGGAGAGGGAGAGATCTTGTTGCTGGAAGAGGCGAGGGTGAGAGACAGAGAGGCTTATTGCTGGAGAGAGGGAGAGAGGAATGCTTGTTGCTGGACAGATAGTGGGAGTTAGACCGAGGCTTGTTGCTGGAGAGAGAGATGGGTGTCGTGCTGGAGAGAGCGCGGGAGAGAGAGGGAGTTAGAGAGCGAGGCTTGTTGTTGGATAGAGAGCGGGAGAGAGTGAGAGAGAACGAGGCTTGTTGCTGGAGAGAGCGAGAGGGAGAAAGAGAGTGAGGCTCATTGCTGGAGAGAGGTGCTTGTTGCTGGAGGGAGAGAGGAAGAGAGCGAGGACTTTTGATGGAGAGTGAGAGCGAGACGTGTTGCTGGAGAGAGCGAGGCGTGTTGCTGGAGAGAGCGAGGCGTGTTGCTGGAGAGAGAGAGGGAGAGAGGCTTGTTGCTGGAGGGCAATGCTCATTGCTGGAGAGGGCTGCTGGAGAGGATGTTGCTGGAGAGGGCTCGTTGCTGGAGAAAGGGCTCGTTGCTGCATAATGGGGCAAGAGGGAGGGAGAGAGAGAGGCTTGTTGCTGGAAGAGGCAAGAGACAGAGAGGCTTGTTGATGGAGAGAGCGAGGGAGACCTGTTGCTGGATAGAGATAGCGGGAGTGAGAGTGAGGCTTGTTGCTGGAAAGAGTGAGAGCGAGGCTTGTTGCTGGAAAGAGTGAGAGCGAGGCTTGTTGCTGGAGAGAGTGAGAGCGAGGCTTGTTGCTGTAGAGTGTACGAGCAAGGCTTGTTGCTGGAGAGCGTGAGAGTGAGGCGTGTTGCTGAAGAGCATGAGAGTGAGGCGTGTTGCTGGAGAGCGTGAGAGTGAGGCGTGTTGCTGGAGAGCGTGAGAGTGAGGCGTGTTGCTGGAGAGCGTGAGAGTGAGGCTCGTTGCTGGAGAGCGTGAGAGCGAGGCTCGTTGCTGGAGAGAGGGGCTCGTTGCTGGAGGGAGTGGCAGGGAGCGAGGCTCGTTGCTGGAGAGAGGGAGGGAGTGAGGTTCATTGCTTGAGGGAGAGCGTGGGAGGCTCGTTGCTGGAGAGAGCGAGAGAGAGATGGGCTTGTTGATGGAGGGAGAGAGATTGGTGTGGACAGAGATGGGCTTGTTGAGAGCGATTCGTGTTGCTGGGTAGTACGAGAGAGGCTTGTTGCTGGAGAGCGAGAAAGCGAGGCTTGTTGCTGGAGAGCGAGGCTTGTTGCTGGAGAGAGAGAGATCTAGGCTTGTTGCTGGAGAGCGAGAGAGTGAGGCTTGTTGCTGGAGAGAGATGGAGGCTTGTTGCTGGAGAGAGATGGAGGCTTGTTGCTGGAGAGTGAAGCTTGTTGCTGGAGCGAGGGAGAGAGGCTTGTTACTGGAGAGTGAGAGCGAGGCTTGTTGCTGGAGAGTGAGAGCGAGGCTTGTTGCTGGAGAGTGAGAGCGAGGCTTGTTGCTGGAGAGTGAGAGCGAGGCTTGTTGCTGGAAAGTGCGAGAGCGAGGCTTGTTGCTGGAAAGTGCGAGAGCGAGGCTTGTTGCTGGTGTGAGAGAGAGGGATAGAGAGTGAGGCTTGTTGCTGGAGTGAGAGAGAGAGGGAGAGAGAGCGAGGCTCGTTGCTAGAGAGAGAGGGAGAGAGGCTTGTTGCTGGAGGGCAATGCTCATTGCTGGAGAGGGCTGCTGGAGAGGATGTTGCTGGAGAGGGCTCGTTGCTGGAGGAGGGGTTGTTGCTGCATAATGGGGCAAGAGGGAGGGAGAGAGAGAGGCTTGTTGCTGGAAGAGGCGAGAGCAAGAGACAGAGGCTTGTTGATGGAGAGAGCGAGGGAGACCTGTTGCTGGATAGATATAGCGGGAGTGAGAGCGAGGCTTGTTGCTGGAGAGAGTGAGAGCGAGGCTTGTTGCTGTAGAGTGTACGAGCGAGGCTCGTTGCTGGAGAGAGGGAGGGAGTGAGGTTCATTGCTGGAGGGAGAGCGTGGGAGGCTCGTTGCTGGAAGGAGAGAGGGAGGCTCGTTGCTGGAGAGAGCGAGAGAGAGAGATGGGCTTGTTGATGGAGGGAGAGAGATTGGTGTGGACAGAGATGGGCTTGTTGAGAGCGATTCGTGTTGCTGGGGAGTACGAGAGAGGCTTGTTGCTGGAGAGCGAGGCTTGTTGCTGGAGAGCGAGAGAGTGAGGCTTGTTGCTGGAGAGAGATGGAGGCTTGTTGCTGGAGAGAGAGGCTTGTTGCTGGAGACAGAGAGAAGCTTGTTGCTGGAGCGAGGGAGAGAGGGAGGCTTGTTTCTGGAGAGTTTGGGAGGCATGTTTCTGGAGAGTTTGGGAGGCATGTTTCTGGAGCGTTAGGGAGGCATTTTTCTGGAGCGTTAGGGAGGCATGTTTCTGGAGAGTTAGGGAGGCTTGTTTCTGGAGCGTTAGGGAGGCTTGTTTCTGGAGAGTTAGGGAGGCATGTTTCTGGAGCGTTAGGGAGGCTTGTTTCTGGAGCGTTAGGGAGGCTTGTTTCTGGAGCGTTAGGGAGGCTTGTTTCTGGAGCGTTAGGGAGGCTTGTTTCTGGAGCGTTAGGGAGGCTTGTTTCTGGAGCGTTAGGGAGGCTTGTTTCTGGAGAGTTAGGGAGGCTTGTTTCTGGAGAGTTAGGGAGGCTTGTTTCTGGAGCGTTAGGGAGGCTTGTTTCTGGAGCGTTAGGGAGGCTTGTTTCTGGAGCGTTAGGGAGGCTTGTTTCTGGAGCGTTAGGGAGGCTTGTTTCTGGAGCGTTAGGGAGGCTTGTTTCTGGAGAGTTAGGGAAGCTTGTTTCTGGAGCGTTAGGGAGGCTTGTTTCTGGAGCGTTAGGGAGGCTTGTTTCTGGAGCGTTAGGGAGGCTTGTTTCTGGAGCGTTAGGGAGGCTTGTTTCTGGAGCGTTAGGGAGGCTTGTTTCTGGAGAGTTAGGGAAGCTTGTTTCTGGAGCGTTAGGGAGGCTTGTTTCTGGAGCGTTAGGGAGGCTTGTTTCTGGAGCGTTAGGGAGGCTTGTTTCTGGAGCGTTAGGGAGGCTTGTTTCTGGAGCGTTAGGGAGGCTTGTTTCTGGAGCGTTAGGGAGGCTTGTTTCTGGAGCGTTAGGGAGGCTTGTTTCTGGAGCGTTAGGGAGGCTTGTTTCTGGAGCGTTAGGGAGGCTTGTTTCTGGAGCGTTAGGGAGGCTTGTTTCTGGAGCGTTAGGGAGGCTTGTTTCTGGAGCGTTAGGGAGGCTTGTTTCTGGAGCGTTAGGGAGGCTTGTTTCTGGAGCGTTAGGGAGGCTTGTTTCTGGAGCGTTAGGGAGGCTTGTTTCTGGAGCGTTAGGGAGGCTGTTTCTGGAGCGTTAGGGAGGCTTGTTTCTGGAGAGTTTGGGAGGCATGTTTCTGGAGCGTTAGGGAGGCTTGAGAGAGAGAGAGAGAGAGAGAGAGAGAGAGAGAGAGAGAGAGAGAGAGAGAGAGAGAGAGAGAGAGAGAGAGAGAGAGAGAGAGAGAGAGAGAGAGAGAGAGAGAGAGAGAGAGAGAGAGAGAGAGAGAGAGAGAGAGAGAGAGAGAGAGAGAGAGAGAGAGAGAGAGAGAGAGAGAGAGAGAGAGAGAGAGAGAGAGAGAGAGAGAGAGAGAGAGAGAGAGAGAGAGAGAGAGAGAGAGAGAGAGAGAGAGAGGCTCGTTGCTGGATAGATAGTGGGAGTTAGACCGAGGCTTGTTGCTGGAGAGAGAGACCGAGGCTTGTTGCTGGAGAGGGTGTGATGGGCTTGTTGCTGGAGAGGGAGTGATGGGCTTCTTGCTGAAGAGAGAGTGATGGGTGTTGGAGAGAGAGAGGGAGGTTTGTTGCTGGAGTGAGAGAGAAAGGCTTGTTGCTGGAGAGATATGCTCTTGCTGGAGAGAGGGGCTCGTTGCTGGAGAGCGAGAGAGCGAGGCTTGTTGCGAGAGAGTGAGGCTTGTTACTGGAGAGCGAGAGAGCAAGGGTTGTTGCTGGAGAGTGAGGCTTATTGCTGGAGAGCGGGAGAGCGAGGCTTGTTGCTGGAGAGCGAGGGAGGCTTGTTGCTGGAGAGTGAGGCTTATTGCTGGAGAGAGAGACCGAGGCTTGTTGCTGGAGAGAGAGATGGGTGTCGTGCTGGAGAGAGAGATATGGGTGTCGTGCTGGAGAGAGAGGGAGTTAGAGACCGAGGCTTGTTGCTGGACAGATAGTGGGAGTTAGACCGAGGCTTGTTGCTGGAGAGAGCGAGAGAGGCTTGTGGCTGGAGAGAGCGAGAGAGGCTTGTGGCTGGAGAGAGCGAGAGAGGCTTGTTGCTGGAGAGAGCGAGAGAGGCTTGTTGCTGGAGAGAGCGAGAGAGGCTTGTTGCTGGAGAGAGCGAGAGAGGCTTGTTGCTGGAGAGAGCGAGAGAGGCTTGTTGCTGGAGAGAGCGAGAGAGGCTTGTTGCTGGAGAGAGCGAGAGAGGCTTGTTGCTGGAGAGAGCGAGAGAGGCTTGTTGCTGGAGAGAGCGAGAGAGGCTTGTTGCTGGAGAGAGCGAGAGAGGCTTGTTGCTGGAGAGAGCGAGAGAGGCTTGTTGCTGGAGAGAGCGAGAGAGGCTTGTTGCTGGAGAGAGCGAGAGAGGCTTGTTGCTGGAGAGAGCGAGAGAGGCTTGTTGCTGGAGAGATGGAGAGAGGGTTGTTGCTAGAGAGAGAGAGAGAGAGAGAGAGAGAGAGAGGCTTGTTGCTGGAGAGACAGAGACAGAGGCTTGTTGCTAGAGAGGGAGAGAGACATGCTTGTTGCTGGAAAGAGGAAGAGAGAGGCTTGTTTTTGGGGAGAGAGAGAGAGAGAGAGGCTTGTTGTTGGAGAGAGGCTTGTTGCTAGAGAGCAAGAGGGAGGTTTGTTCTGGAGAGCGAGAGAGTGAGAGAGAGAGGCTTGTTACTGGAAATCGGGAGAGAGGCTTTGAGACTAGTTGATGGAGAGACAGGCCAGGCAGACAGGCCAGGCACGCTGGCAGGGAGGCAGACAGGCCAGGCAGACAGGCCAGGCACGCTGGCAGGGATTGCAGGCAGGCAGTAACTATCCATTTCAGAGGCTCTGTGTCAGAATTAGCCTTCTAATGAGCTTGGCAGTCATCTCTCAGCACTTTGAAAGACCAGGCAGAGACACACACACACACAGACTCTCACGGAAATGGCCAGGCAGCTCACTTTGGCACTCAGACAGTTTTGGGATGCAGCCTTTTCAGCCTGCGGCCTCCATCCATGCAGCTCAGTCATCACACACAGCCCTCCCCAGTGAGTGAGTCAGTTAGGGGGTGTGTGTGTACGGTGGGTGCCACTCGGCACCCTGTCAATGAGGCCAGGGGCAGCAGAGACATGTCCCTGTGTAGTGACACCATGAAGAGACTGTTGTGGGAAGGACCAGGCATGTTTTGGCCTGTCTCCTCTCTGTGTAGCGTGAGCAGGCATGAGGACACACTACTACTGGGCAATTCCACGGTACGCCTTGACTTAGTTTTTTCACTTTAAAATGTTTGCTGAACAAAAAACATTGATTTCAAAGTTTAACAAACCAAAAACGTATTTGATTGATTTCCACTGACAAAAAAAAAAATACATGGAATTCTGGTAATCCCCCTTAAATCTTTATGGGACCGAATTTGACAAAAATGGAGGTACATATCTGCTCCGAATTAAGATTCCAAGATGTCTGCAGAAAGAATGGGGTGTCAGCTATGAAATGGCACCTTGACTTTGAAAAAATCTCTTTTAGTTATTGAACTACTACTGTAAATTAAGTGGATTTACACCCGGGAACGGAATAACAGTAATGGAATTGAATCAAGGGTCCCTGATATTCGGAAAAGTAGGGACAGATTTTTGACTTGTCCAAAGCACAAGGCACTTGTCCCAACAAAAACAAAAAGGTCTCCAACACCATTTGTATATAATTGTATGATGCAATGAACCACTTTACAAATAAGATGCATTACTATGTATTTTACCATGGAGAATCAGACAAAAATGTAGGCTACACTCTGCCTGTTCAGGGAGATCGTTCAAGATTGACGTCGAAATAGGACGTCTAGCCATGTCCTTGCTTCAGAGCCTGCCACTAGGGGGCAACAGTGAGTGCTATTGCCATCAAGTAGGTTGGGTTTTGCTAGGGCATTGTGGACAGGGGTGGTGGATGGGAAAAATCCCATGACTCTGGATCAGAAGATTGCGTGTTTGATCCTAGTCGTGGACACTCGTTTTTAATATCTTGTTTTAACCCTGTTCCAAACTGTAACCATTTTGAATGAGCGCCTAGACTTAACCCTTAACTCCAATTTTTACATTTGGAGAAAGGGAACAGTGTAGAGCACCAGGGGCAACATAAACTCTTTGAAATTTGACGTGTTGGAGAACGTGGATGAATGTCTGATTCTGCAGTGAGAGCTTGTTGGACTATTTGTCCTTTGCATATTCAAACCTGTTTCAAAATACAACACTGCCCCTTTAAGGCTGTCTTGGAGGATGGTTGGCCACCCTTGGCAGTTTATAAAATATTGCAAAATTACAATTACAACCAAACACTTTTTATTCCTTCATAAAATAATTCCCTTCAGGGCTCAAAAATAAGGGCGTCCTATCATCCCTGTGACGATAAAATATGATAAAAATACTACGTTTAAAACGGACTCTGGGACAGTTCTGTGACGACACATCAAAAATTCATCCAACTACTGCATGTAAAAAAAGCCATGAGGCTGATGCAATAGATCAGACCGTTTTAGCTTAAAATGTTGACAACATTTTGTTTGTTCATATTAAAAGCTCAACAATGCGCACATGGCTGTAGGCCATGCTGGAATATTCCAAAATGCAATTAGTGGGAAAACACTGTTCTCAAAAGCACACCTCATGGGTGAGCGGTTTCCTGTGACTGAGATGAAAAATATCTGACTCATCAACTAGCATGGGTTACTAATACAACTAGGATTATCATCAACTAGCATGGGTTACTAATACGACTAGGATGATCATCAACTAGCATGGGTTACTAATACAACTAGGATTATCATCAACTAGCATGGGTTACTAATACGACTAGGATGATCATCAACTAGCATGGGTTACTAATACGACTAGGATGATCATCAACTAGCATGGGTTGCTAATACGACTAGGATGATCATCAACTAGCATGGGTTACTAATACGACTAGGATGATCATCAACTAGCATGGGTTACTAATACGACTAGGATTATCATCAACTAGCATGGGTTGCTAATACGACTAGGATTATCACCAACTAGCATGGGTTACTAATACGACTAGGATGATCATCAACTAGCATGGGTTACTAATACGACTAGGATTATTACCAACTAGCATGGGTTACTAATACGACTAGGATTATCATCCAATTGTTTATTCCAGTGGTAGTGGTCCCTGCAGATTGTTTATTCCAGTGGTAGTGGTCTCTGCAGATTGTTTATTCCAGTGGTAGTGGTCTCTGCAGATGGTTTATTCCAGTGGTAGTGGTCTCTGCAGATGGTTTATTCCAGTGGTTGTGGTCTCTGCAGATTGTTTATTCCAGTGGTAGTGGTCTCTGCAGATTGTTTATTCCAGTGGTAGTGGTCTCTGCAGATTGTTTATTCCAGTGGTAGTGGTCTCTGCAGATTGTTTATTCCAGTGTTAGTGGTCTCTGCATATTGTTAATTCCAGTGGTATAAAAATGAGTTCTACTACTACTATTAGCATACTACTATTACTAGTATAATACTACTACTACTACTACTACTACTACTACTACTACTACTACTACTACTACTACTACTACTACTATTAGCATACTACTATTACTAGTATAATACTACTACTAGTACTAGCATACTACTACCACTACTACTACTACTACTACTACTATTAGCATACTACTACTACTATTAGCATACTACTATTACTAGTATAATACTACCAGTAGTACTAGCATACTACTGCCACTACTACTACTATTAGCATACTACCACTACTACTAGCATACTACTACTACTACTACTACTACTACTACTACTACTACTACTACTACTACTACTACTAACATACTACTACTACTACTACTAGTAGTATTAGCATACTACTATTACTACTACTATTAGCATACTACTACTACTACTACTACTCATACTATTAGCATACTACTACTACTACTACTAGCATACTACTACTACTACTACTACTATTAACATACTACTACTACTACTTCTACTACTAGCATACTACTACTACTAGCATACTACTACTATTATTAGCATACTACTACTACTACTACTATCATACTAATACTACTACTAATATTAGCATACTACTACTGCTACTACTATTAGCATACTGCTGCTACTACTACTACTACTACTACTACTACTACTACTACTATTAGCATACTACTATTACTAGTATAATACTACTACTAGTGCTAGCATACTACTACTACTACTATTAGCATACTACTACGATTAGCATTCTACTACTACTACTACTACTTCTACTACTACTAGCATACTACTACTATTATTAGCATACTACTGCTACTACTACTATCATACTAATACTACTACTAATATTAGCATACTACTACTGATACTACTACTACTGATACAACTACTGCTGCTACTACTGCTACTACTATTAGCATACTGCTGCTGCTACTACTACTACTACTACTACTACTACTATTAGCATACTACTATTACTAGTATAATACTACTACTAGTGCTAGCATACTACTACTACTATTAGCATACTACTACGATTAGCATTCTACTATTAGTACTACTACTATTACTACTACTACTACTACTACTACTACTACTACTACTACTACTACTACTACTACTACTACTACTAGCATACTACTGTTAACATACTACTATTACTAGTATAATACTACTTCTACTACTACTACTACAGATGGACTGGCACTACCTGTTTCGCTATCCCGTGCGGCCATTCACAAGTAGGCAATTTGAGGCATGCGTGAAAAGAGGGCCATAGTAGAGTCACAGCACAGTAATGTAATCCATCTGGGCCACAATGCAAACAATGGCCTGCCAACTACTACATTACAGTATGTGTAGCGAGAGAGAGAAGGGGGAAAGACAAGGGAGTGGAATACCATACTAGAGCTCTCTCTCTGAGACAAAGCGAGCACTCTCCCCCTTTATCTCTCTCGGTCTCGGTCTCTCTCTGTCTCTATCTCTCTCTCTGAGAGGGTTTTTATCTCTCTCTCTATTTCTGAGAGGGTGTTTTTCTCTCTCTCTCTCTCTCTCTCTCTCTCTCTCTGAGAGGGTGTTTTTCTCTCTCTCTGCCTCTCTCTCTCTCTCTCTCTCTCTCTCTCTGAGAGGGTGTTTTTCTCTCTCTCTGCCTCTCTCTCTCTCTCTCTCTCTCTCTCTCTCTCTCTCTCTCTCTCTCTCTCTCTCTCACTCCCTGAGAGGGCATTCTCGTTCTCGCTCCCTGGGAGGGCGGTCTCGCTCCCTGGGAGGGCGCTCTCGCTCTCACTCCCTCTCTGAGACGGCGCGCTCTCCCTTGCTCTCCCTCCCTGAGTCGGCGCGCTCTCCCTTGCTCTCCCTCTTTGAGACGGCGCTCTCTCCTACTGAGACGGCGCTCTCTCCCTCTCTGAGACGGCGCGCTCTCCCGCTCTCTGAGAGGGCGTTATCTCTCTCGCTCTCTGAGAGGGCGTTATCTCTCTCGCTCTCTGAGACAGCACGCTCTCTCTTTGCTCGCTCTCTCGCTCTTTCTCTATCTCATACGGCGTGCTCTGAGACGGCGCTCTCTCTCTCTCTCTGTGCTGTGGAGTACGGCTCCTCTGGGGGAAACCTGCTCTACATTTAAGAGTTTCTGCTGAAAATGGATCTCAAACACAATTTTTTATTTTATTCTTTATACATCTGTTATTCCTGTTTAACGAATGCAGACCTCTTTCTCTCCATGGATGAGGAAATGATTCGATCTTGACGAGGATTTTGTTTCATAGTTGCAATGGATGGAGAGGAATAGAAAAAGAGAGAGCGAGTGAGAAAGGGAAAATCCACACAGGTTTTCTTCCCAGTTGAAAAGCTGTCAGTCAAACTCCAGTCTGTGTTTTTTCCTTCTCATGTGAAGGGGAGAAGATGAGTTGCTGTCTCCCTGTCTTCAATTTAGTGTGAAACATGACTCCCACCACTCGCTGTTTTTGGTTTTTCTACGTCTTTGATATGGTGCTGAGGGCAAAACAATAAAGGAAAAACAACACATCCCTGAGGTACACCTCGCCACTAAACCTCCATCCAGGCCATTCAGATGCAGGAAGTCAATTATATAGTCAGCACTACGTATCCAGTTATTCTTTAGAGGCAGCTCTGTTTGGAATTCTAAATGTCACTAGTAAAGCTCAGGGCAGGCTGAACAAGGCAACAGCAAGAGCCCAACATAAGAGGGGAAAAGTCCTGTTTTATGGCCACATAAATCTGCTCTCAGTCACTCAAGGCCATAACCTGCTTTTTCCTCTAGTGCTTCTCTTTCCCGACTCACTGTACTCCATTCTCTCTGTGGATGGATGGGGAATCAGACATGCATATCTACAGAGCAGATATCCTCAGTCTCACCCTTCCCCTGTGCTATTGGCTAACTACCTCACCCACAGAGGCCAAGTTTGACTCTATAGCAGTGTAGTAGCCATAGCCAGCCCTGTACTGTAATTGCTGCTGATGTGTCGCTGATTGCTTTCCTTCTTCCCTTACAGATGGAGAGGGAGACGAAGAGGAGAAAATACTCCAGCAGTAGCAATGACTCGGACAGCAAGGACACCACTGGCAGTGAGTTGATTTAGTTAGAGATGATGAAAGGGACAGGGGTGGAAAAGAGAGACTGAGGGAGGGGCTGATGGAGAGAGAAAAATGGAGAGGGAGGGATTGTCACCATTGGAGACTAATTAGTCAGGAGTGAGCCATGAGAACTGTACAGTACTTGGACTACAACAGACCCTGAAGAGAGAACCCTCAGCAGCAACACCCTGTGGGCCCACGGTTGGGACTAGGATGACGTTTGAGACGCATCCCATAGCAGGAACAGTCACTAGCCTGGCCTCCTCTCTCTACTACTCCCATATTCTGCTTCCTGTCGTCTTGTTTTCTCCGTACGCTGCATCCCTGCCTCTTTGAAGTGGCTTGGGCTCAGATCAAAGACAGAGAGAGCCAGTGTCCAGATGTTAATGCCTGCATCGCTGCATCGCTGTGACTGACTGACTGACTGGTCACTGTGAGCCACTATAGTGGTGGCCAAGTGATTGACCAATGTATGGTTGTGAATGGTGAAATGACCTCTTAGGTCAGGTTTGAATTATTTCATCCCTAATTGGATTAATTCATGATTGGGAGAGGTAATCTGATCTGAAATGTGTGCCTACGGCAACTCCTACAGCTGGACCAGTGGCCATAGCCCTGGGCCATGTGCCGGGGGGCTATACTGCTCGATGCTCCCTGAACAATCAGTGCATCTGAGTGCTATTAACAGGCCAGTCACTCTAGTCTACAATGGCTTATTGACATGGGATGATGCCCAGACTAGCCTGCATCTGTTAAACATGGGTTATCATGTTTCTAATTGAAGGGTAAGGTAAATGGATGCTAAAAACATGTAAATCTGAAATGTAACTGTCATTGTCTGCAGGTCAAGTGACCTCCTGGTCCAAGTCCTCCAAGAACACAGGGACCAGCAGCACCTGGGTCAGACAGGCGCACAATAAACCCTCTGAGGTGAGTGGCTGCCCACTCCATATTGTATACAACTCACTGGCTGTGTCCCAAATGGCACCCTATAGTGCATTACTTTTCACCAGGGCCCACAGTGTGACTGGCTGACTGACTGACTGACTGACTGACTGTCCGATTGTCCGACCGACTGACGATTATGTTGTGTTGAGTTACATTGAGTTTATGGGGTGACTGATTGGATATCCTTACTGTACACAATTTACTGACTGGTGATTACGTGGCATGAGTTAATGATAACGTGACTGATTTGATATCCATACTGTACACAATTTACTGACTGGTGATTACGTGGCATGACTTAATGATAACGTGACTGATTTGATATCCTTACTGTACACAATTTACTGACTGGTGATTACGTGGCATGACTTAATGATAACGTGACTGATTTGATATCCATACTGTACACAATTTACTGACTGGTGATTACGTGGCATGACTTAATGATAACGTGACTGATTTGATATCCATACTGTACACAATTTACTGACTGGTGATTACGTGGCATGACTTAATGATAACGTGACTGATTTGATATCCATACTGTACACAATTTACTGACTGGTGATTACGTGGCATGACTTAATGATAACGTGACTGATTTGATATCCATACTGTACACAATTTACTGACTGGTGATTACGTGGCATGACTTAATGATAACGTGACTGATTGCTGATTATGGTGTGAGTCTGTTGCTTTAATGGTGGTGGGATGATGGTCAATGATGTCCTCATCAGTTTACTGGTGATTATGGTGTGGTGGATTCATTGAAGCGAGGACAAAATGATAATCCACTGAGGATAATGACAGTATGATACAGACAGTATGGTAATGACGTGTTTGTTACTGCAGTAGATTAGGGTCGGTGTTCAATTCAAGATCAGTCAAAGTTGAGCCCTGTTACTTGTTGCTTCAGACATTTGGCTAGGTAAGTGTGGAGGATGGTATGTGAAGTAGGCCCTAACTACGCTTGCACTGGTCTGTTATAAGAAGGAAGGAGACTTTTCAGCTCTCCATAAATAAGTATATGAACTATATAAATATTATTTTTTCTACTTTCAAACTACTACAGTAGGCTATATTTCCAAGGATCTTGTCATCGTGTCAGAGGGATTTGATTTGAAGTGTACTTCCTTAGATTAGTCTGGAGCAAGGACGAAGTGTAAACCAGTCGTGTTGTTACTGGTTTTGACAAATCAAAACCGAGGCTTTAGTGAGATCCCTTTGTTGTGTCTCCGGAGTATGCTGTGACAGTTGTCACCACATTACCAACATTGGCATGGGCACACGGAACCTTTCCTCAGACTTGTAGTACAGCCTGACTTTTTCATGTTTTTATTCAAATGGCTCATGTTCATTTGCGATTCTTTGGGGAACTTTGCTTATTTACCGCTTGATAAATAGCTGCTGGCTAAAACAGGGAAATGGAGTGATGAAACCTTGTGTTCTCCTGTGTTTGACAGTGAATCTGTCGTCCGGTTGATATTAAGTGGAGTAATGCCTGATGAAGGATTGTTTGTCTTGGTCATGGTACATAGGTGGCATTCTGTTTAATATGTGTCATATTTATTTCTCAGGGCTCTGTAGGGTTCAGTTTCCCAAAGGTTTCTGTGACGGTTTTAATATGTACTTGGTGGTTTTTCATAGCAGAGCTGTGCTCGAGAATGACTGGTATTAGGAAACAAGATATCTCCTACTCTACACCCAGAGGAAGAAAGTTGCCTTTGCATAGTATGCAGGTGTGAAACTTGCACACACAGGGACTGCCTGAGAGAGGAGAGAAGGAGTGTGGGGGCTTTAATCTCAAACCCAACCGGAGCCAAGAAGACGAGATGGATGAGAAGCCTGCATTCACTGTTCGCTTCTCTGTTCTCAGGAGCTGGCAACCAAGACGCACTCACTGGAAAAAAATAAAATACTTATGAGCATCCAAACTGGCAGTGTGTGTTTGTTTCTCGGTCATGTGTGGCACCCCTATTTTACTCTGCAGTCTTCCGTGATATTCATGGCAGCGGATCTGATGGTTGGATACCTGGGTGGGGTGGGCAGCTTTGACTGGGATTTTTCTTTTGCTGAGAGAGAGAGAAGGATAGTGAGGAAGAGGGAGCGAGAGAAAGTCACAAACAGCGTCTTTTTTTACTTTGTCCTGCACTTCAAAGCAGCAATCTAGGTTTTTACCAAGGACCTGGTATCTGTAGGGGTAAAGTGCCCCAGTGTTGATGCTGCTGGCTCTGCATGCCGAATTGATGCATAACAAACTCCACTCCATGTTTCTTTCTGATAAGATGCTCCCACAGCCAATTCTGCATTATTGCTGCACCGGCCACTCTCAAGGACATTGGGAACTATTCAAGGGAACAGAGTTTTCATTTAAAAGCCGTTTTAAAGAACTTCAGCAACTTTTCACAGTAACTTAATCTGAGAAGAAATGTTCACCAGAAAAGCAGAAAGGGAAGATTTTAACATTTGTGGTGCAATCAACCCTAATATGGCCTCATGTATTTAGCAGGCCATAATTTATGGGCCAGTTGAGTTGGCATACCTTAGCACTGACGCTTCACATTGGGTTAAAAGGTAGACCCGACTCATGTTCTCCCATCTGTGCAGATTAAGTAGGCCATTTTGCCTTTTCAATGCCATTTAAAATTACAGACAGTGTCGCAATACTACGAATGCTGATTTTTGCATTCCCTGTGCTGTGTGGGATATTTGTTCATTGTTGTACCTTTGTCTCTTTGACCCATTTTTTTAATACTTGAATGTCGGAGAGGGATGACATTCGCATTTGCAATCTGTCTGAATTGAGCATGCAGTCAAAGGGAGCTGTAATTGAGGGAGGCTACTGTGGTACTGAATGACATGACCTTTGAATGAGGCTTGCAATTAAAGTGAATAGAACAGCATTTCTCAGTCAACTATCATTCACAGCGGGTTGTGAAGAAGCCTGTAGTTAACTGAAGAAGACTAAATGGGCTCATTTCAGAGATAAATTGTTACAGTAATGAGACTGAAATTTAAAAAAATATATACACAGTAGCACTCAAGTTTGGACACCTTTTTGTTATTTGTACTATTTTCTACATTGTATAATAGTGAAGACATCAAAACTATGAAATAACACATGGAACCATGTAGTAACCAAAAAAGTGTTAAACAAATCAGAATGCCACTCTTTGCCTTGATGACAGCTTTGCACACTCTTGGAATTCTCTCAACCAGCTTCATGAGGTAGTCACCTGGAATGCTTTTCCAAAAGTCTTGAAGGAGTTCCCACATGCTGAGCACTTGTTGGCTGCTTTTCCTTCCTCTCCTTCCAACTCATCTCAAACCATCTCAATTGGGTTGAGGTTGGGTGATTGTGGAGTCCAGGTCATCTGATACAGCACTCCATCACCTTCCTTCTTGGTCAAATAGCCCTTACACAGCCTGGTGGTTCACCTTCCAACAGGACAACAACCTTAAGCACACAGCCAAGATAAGTCTCTGAATGTCCTTGAGTGGCCCAGCCAGAGGCCGGACTTGAACCTGATCGAACATCTTTGGAGAGGCCTGAAAATAGCTATGCAGTGATGCTCCCCATCCAACCTGACAGAGCTTGAGAGGATCTGCAGAAAGAATGGGAGAAACTCCCCAAATACAGGTGTGCCAAGCTTGTAGCGTCTTACCCACGAAGATTTGAGGCAGTAAATGCTGCCAAATGTTCTTCAACAAAGTTCTCAGTAAAGGGTCTGAATATTTCTATAAATATGATATTTCAGTTTTTAACATTTTTAATGTGTTTGCTAAAATGTCTAAACCTGTTTTTGCTTTGATATTATGAGGTATTGTGTGTAGGTTGATTGGGGAGGGGACGACGACAATTTAATCCATTTTAGAATAAGGTTATAACGTAACAACTAAAGTAACGTAACAAAATGTGGAAAAGATCAAGGGGTCTGAATAGGATCTGAATGCACAGTAAATGTACAGTTTGGAAGAGTCTTGGTGGTTCCAAACTCCTTCCATTTAAGAATGATGGAGGCCACTGTTCTTGGAGACCTTCGATGCTGCATAAATGTTTTGATACCCTTCCCCAGATCTGTGCCTCGACACAATCCTGTCTCGGAGCTCTACAGTTTTTGCTCTGACATGCACTGTCAACTGTGGGATCTTATATAGACAGGTTTGTGCCTTTCCAAATCATGTCCAATCAATTGAATTTACCCCAAGTGGACTCCAATCAAGTTATAGAAACATCTCAAAGATGATCAAGGGAAACAGGATGCACCTGAACTCAATTTCAAGTCTCATAGCAAAGGATCTGAATACTTAAGCAAATAAGGTATTTCTGTTTTTTATTTTTAAGAAATATTATTTGATTTAAAAAAAAAATGTCTCAACCTGTTTTCACTTTGTCATATTGTGTGTTGATTGATGAGGAAAATGTTTTATTTAATCCATTTTAGAATAAGGCTGTAATGTAACAAAATGTGGAAAAAGTCAAGGGGTCTGAATACTATCAGAATATATATGTGTGTGTGTGTGTGTGTGTGTGTGTGTGTGTGTGTGTGTGTGTGTGTTTGTTACAGATGTACATTTCACAAAGACACAGCATAAGGAAATGGTAGGCTGGCTATATTGTCCATGCATAAGAGTGACTGGCTTTTATGCTTTACATGCTCTTCAGTGCTTCTGTTCAGGGAGTGTTACTCAAAGGATAGCATTTAGCTATAGCCTAGCTGATCTTTCTGCCCACTCCTGAGCTTGGGGTTATCCAGCAAGCCTGTGGAAATCCTCCCTGCCTCTCCAGAGGGAATAACTTCGCCTCAGAACAGGAAAGGGAAGACTTTCCCGACCTGATCTCAGGGATGGTTCAGCGCACGCTGAGCATGCGGTTCCCGCTCTCATTTCCAGTCGTTCTGTCTCTCCTGCCTGCCTGCCCCGGCCCATACTCTGTTCTATGTCCAAGAGCTCCCTTTTAAATATAGAAGAAAAGTTACTGGAAGAACATCAGGCAGGGAAGCTTTCCAGTTGGAGTCTGATGTCTTGGGAAAAGAGGGAATTTTATTTATTTATTTTAATTTAATTTTAATTATTATAATTTTTTGAAATTTTCCTTATGACATTCCATAAAACACTGGTTTTGCCAGCCGTGTGGAGTGGAGGCTCCTGGGCCTGGCCTCTTCCTTGGCCACTGCTGTGGTGAGTCCTGACGCCAAGACGGTCCAGGTGACGGTCCTGGTGATGAGGGAAGGTCAGATGTGTACGGTGACTGAGACTCCACTCCCAACTGATGCTCTGGAGTGGCCAGGGAGGGGTGAGGGTGGGGGGTGCTGCCTTCTCTAGAACCATGTGGGGTGTCCAGGGTTGGTCACTTTAATTTTTAATTCAGTCAATTCCATAACTCAATAGAGAAGCATTGAGGAAAGTGAAATGGTATTAACCCATACCCTGGGGGCTTCATTACTGCTCATCATGCTGGATATGGAAGATGGGCAGTGTGGGTTTTTGTGTGGAACTGGATGTGGAATTTGGGGGTAGGGAATAGTGGTGTGTGTGTGTGTGTGTGTGTGGTGTTGGGGAGGCGTAAATCCATCGTCAGTGTGGTTCCTGGCCCACGCTGTCTCTCACTGCTGGTCCTCTAATATTGGGCCTTGAGTCACTGGGCTAATGCGGTCAGCATAAACCAAATCAATATGAAATAAGAGTTATCAATATGAAATCATATTTGTCACATGCTTCATGAACAACAGGTGTAGACTAACAGTAAAATGCTTACTTATGGGCCCTTCCCAACAATGCAGAGAGAAAAATAATAACAGGAGGAATAAATACACAATGAGTAATGATGACATGGCTATATACACTGGGTACCAGCACTGAGTCAATGTTAGGGGTACGAGGTAATTGAGGTAGATATGTACATATAGGTAGGGAAAGGTGACTAGGCAACAGGATAGATAATAGACAGTAGCAGCAGCGTATGTGATGAGTCAAAATACTTAGTGCCGATAGTCTGGGTAGCTATTTGGTTAACTATTTAACTAACTATTTCGCAGTCTTATGGCTTGGGGGTAGAAGCTGTTCATGGTCCTGTTGGTTCCAGACTTGGTGCATGGGTCTTCTGCCACTGTGTACTCTCTGTTTATGGCCAAATAGCATTCTAGTTTGCTATTTTTTTGTTGTTAATTGCTTGTAAATTCTTTCCAATGTGTCATGTAATTATCTTTTAGTTTTCTCATGATTTGTTTGGGCATAATTGTGTTGCTGTCCTGGGGCTCTGTGTGGTCTGTTTGTGTTTGTGAACAGAGCCCAAGGACCATCTTGCTTAGGGGACTCTTCTCCAGATTAATTTCTCTGTAGGTGATGGCTTTGTTGTGGAAGGTTTGGGAATCGCTTCCTTTTAGGTGGTTATAGAATTTAACGGCTCTTTTCTGGATTTTGATAATTAGTGGGTATCGGCCTAATTCTGCTCTGCATGCATTAATTGGTGTTCTACGTTGTACACGGAGGATATTTTTGCAGAATTCTGCGTGCAGAGTCTCAATTTGGTGTTTGTCTGTAACGGCGTTCTTCGTTTGTTGAAAGAGAGTCGGACCGAAATGCAGCGTGGTGGTTACTCATGTCTTTAACGAAAAAAGTGACGATACATGAAATAACTTATAAATAAAAATAAATAAAAAAACGGAACGTGAAACCTAATACAGCCTATCTGGTGAAACTACACAGAGACAGGAACAATCACCCACAAAAGACAAAGCGAACTCAGGCTACCTAAATACGGTTCCCAATCAGAGGCAACGAGAAGCACCTGACTGCTGATTGAGAACCGCCTCAGGCAGCCAAGCCTATACAACACCCCTAATCAGCCGCGATCCCAAATACTACAAACCCCAATACGAAACACAACACACAAACCCATGTCACACCCTGGCCTGAACAAATAATTAAAGAAAACACAAAATACTAAGACCAAGGCGTGACAGAACCCCCCCCCCAAGGTGCGGACTCCCGGACGCACCTCAAAACCATAGGGAGGGTCCGGGTGGGCGTCTGTCCATGGTGGCGGCTCCGGCTCGGGACGTGGACCCCACTTCATTAATGTCCTAGTTCCTCCTCTTTGCGTCCTGGGATAATCCACCCTCGCCGCCGACCATGGCCTAATAGTCCTCACCCAGAACCCCACACAACTGAGGAGCAGCTCGTGACTGCGGGGCATCTCGGGACTGAGGGGCAACTCGGGACTGAGGCAGCTCGGGACTGAGGGGCAGCCCGGAACTGAGGGGCAGCCCGGAACTGAGGGGCAGCCCGGAACAGAGGGGAAGCCCAGTACTGAGAGGAAGCCCAGTACTGAGAGGAAGCCCAGTACTGAGAGGAAGCCCAGTACTGAGAGGAAGCCCAGTACTGAGAGGAAGCCCAGTACTGAGAGGAAGCCCAGTACTGAGATGAAGCTCAGGTAGGTAGTAGGCTCCGGTAGATCCTGGCTGGCTGGCGGATCTGGAAGATTCAGGTTGACTAGCAGATCTGGAAGATTCTGGTTGACTAGCAGATCTGGAAGATTATGGTTGACAGGCTGATCTGGAAGAATCTGGTTTACAGGCTGATCTGGAAGAATCTGGTTGACTGGCAGATCTAGAAGATCATGGCTGACTGGCGGATCTAGCTGCTCTATGCAGACTGACAGCTCTGACTGCTCCATGCAGGCTGACAGCTCCTTGCAGACTGGCAGCTCTGGCTGCTTCATGCAGGCTGACAGCACCCTGCAGACTGGCAGCTCCTTGCAGACTGACAGCTCTGACTGCTCCATGCAGGCTGACAGCTCCTTGCAGACTGGCAGCTCCTTGCAGACTGACAGCTCCCTGCAGACTGGCAGCTCCTTGCAGACTGGCAGCTCCTTGCAGACTGGCAGCTCCTTGCAGACTGGCAGCTCCTTGCAGACTGGCAGCTCCTTGCAGACTGGCAGCTCCTTGCAGACTGGCAGCTCCTTGCAGACTGGCAGCTCTTTGCAGACTGACAGCTCCCTGCAGACTGACAGCTCCTTGCAGACTGGCAGCTCTTTGCAGACTGGCAGCTCTTTGCAGACTGGCAGCTCCCTGCAGACTGGCAGCTCTTTGCAGACTGACAGCTCCATGCAGACTGGCAGCTCAGGCTGCTTCAAACAGGCAGGAGGCTCCGGCAGCGCTGTAGAGAGAGAAGGCTCTGATAGCGCTGAACAGGCGGGAGACTCCGACAGCGCAGGAGAGGAATAAAACGCTGGCTGCGCTGAACAGGGGGGAGACTCCGACAGCGCAGGAGGGAAGGAAGGCTCTGGCTGTGCTGAACAGGCGGGAGACTCCGACAGAGCAGGAGAGGCGAGGCGCACTGTAGGCCTGATGCGTGGTGCGGGCACTGGTGATACTGGAGCGAGGACACGCACAGGAAGCCTGGTGCGGGGAGCTGCTACCGGAGGACTGGTGTGTGGAGGTGGCTCTGGATAGACCGGACCGTGCAGGCGCACTGGAGCTCTTGAGCACCGAGCCTGCCCAAGCTTACCTGGCTCGATGCCCACTCTAGCCCGGCAAATACGAAGGGCTGGTATGAACCGTACCGGGCTATGCACCCGCACTGGAGACACCGTGCGCTCACTAGCATAACACGGTGCCTGCCCGGTCTCTTTAGCCCACCGGAAAGCACAGGGAGTTTGCGCAGGTCTCCTACCTGGCATAGCCATACTCCCTGTAAGCCCCCCCCCAATAATTTTTTGGGGTTGCTTCTCGGGCTTCCTTGCCAACCGTGTTCCCTCGTATCGCCGGCTCCTATCTCCTGCTGCCTCTGCTTCCTCCTTGGGGCGGCGATATTCACCAGGCTGAGCCCAGGGTCCTCTTCCGTCTAATATCATCTCCCAAGACCAGAAGTCCCTATATCGCTGCTCCTCATGATTAACAGGGAGAGTTGGCTCAGGTCTGACTCCTGACTCTGCCACTCTCTCCCTGAGCCCCCCCCCAATACATTTTTTGGGGTGACTTTCGGGTTTCGCTCTGCGCCGCCGTGTTTTCCTTTTTGACTCCATTCGCCTATAGCCTTCTTCGCACTGCTCAAGCGAATCCCATGCGGGCTCCTGCACTCTCTCTGGGCCGGCCGCCCACCTGTCGATTTCTTCCCACGTCGTATACTCCATGCCATTGCTGTCCAATACGTCTTCCCATGTCCATTCCTCCTTTCGCTTTTCCTGCGGTCGCTGCCTGTAACCACGCCGCTCAGTCCGTGTGTGGTGGGTGATTCTGTAACGGCGTTCTTCGTTTGTTGAAAGAGAGTCGGACCGAAATGCAGCGTGGTGGTTACTCATGTCTTTAATGAAAAAAGTGACGATACATGAAATAACTTATAAAAAACAAAAAAAACAAACGGAACGTGAAACCTAATACAGCCTATCTGGTGAACACTACACAGAGACAGGAACAATCACCCACGAAATACAAAGCGAACTCAGGCTACCTAAATACGGTTCCAAATCAGAGGCAACGAGAAGCACCTGACTGCTGATTGAGAACCGCCTCAGGCAGCCAAGCCTATACAACACCCCTAATCAGCCGCGATCCCAAATACTACAAACCCCAATACGAAACACAACACACAAACCCATGTCACACCCTGGCCTGAACAAATAATTAAAGAAAACACAAAATACTAAGACCAAGGCGTGACATTGTCCCATTTTGTGAAGTCTTGGTTGGTGAGCAGACCCCAGACCTCACAACCATAAAGGGCAATGGGCTCTATGACTGATTCAAGTATTTTTAGCCAAATCCTAATTGGTATGTTGAAATGTATGTTCCTTTTGATGGCATAGAATGCCCTTCTTGCCTTGTCTCTCAGATCGTTCACAGCTTTGTGGAAGTTACCTGTGGTGCTGATGTTTAGGCCAAGGTATGTATAGTTTTTTTGTGTGCTCTAGGGCAACAGTGTCTAGATGGAATTTGTATTTGTGGTCCTGGTGACTGGATCTTTTTTGGAACACCATTATTTTGGTCTTACTGAGAATTACTGTCAGGGCCCAGGTCTGACAGAATCTGTGCATAAGATCTAGGTGCTGCTGTAGGCCCTCCTTGGTTGGTGACAGAATCACCAGATCATCAGCAAACAGCAGACATTTGACTTCGGATTCTAGTAGGGTGAGGCCGGGTTGCTGCATACTTTTCTAGTGCCCGCGCCAATTCGTTGATATATATGTTGAAGAGGGTGGGGCTTAAGCTGCATCCCTGTCTAACCCCACGACCCTGTGTGAAGAAATGTTGTTTTTTTTGCCAATTTTAACCGCACACTTGTTGTTTGTGTACATGGATTTTATAATGTCGTATGTTTTACCCCCAACACCACTTTCCATCAGTTTGTATAGCAGACCCTCATGCCAAATTGAGTCATAGGCTTTTTTGAAATCAACAAAGCATGAGAAGACTTTGCCTTTGTTTTGGTTTGTTTGGTTGTCAATTAGGGTGTGCAGGGTGAATACATGGTCTGTTGTACGGTAATTTGGTAAAAAGCCAATTTGACATTTGCTCAGTACATTGCTTTCATTGAGGAAATGTACGAGTCTGCTGTTAATGATAATGCAGAGGATTTTCCCAAGGTTACTGTTGACACATATTCCACGGTAGTTATTGGGGTCAAATTTGTCTCCACTTTTGTGGATTGGGGTGATCAGTCCTTGGTTCTAAATATTGGGGAAGATGCTAAGGATGATGTTAAAGAGTTTTAGTATAGCCAATTGGAATTTGTTGTCTGTAAATTTGATAAATTCATTGAGGATACCATCAACACCACAGGCCTTTTTGGGTTGGAGGGTTTTTATATTGTCCTGTAACTCATTCAATGTAATTGGAGAATCCAGTGGGTTCTGGTAGTCTTTAATAGTTGATTCTAAGATCTGTATTTGATCATGTATATGTTTTTGCTCTTTATTCTTTGTTATAGAGCCAAAAAGATTGGAGAAGTGGTTTACCCATACATCTCCATTTTGGATAGATAATTCTTTGTGTTGTTTGTTTAGTGTTTTCCAATTTTCCCAGAAGTGGTCAGAGTCTATGGATTCTTCAATTACATTGAGCTGATTTCTGACATGCTGTTCCTTCTTTTTCCGTAGTGTATTTCTGTATTGTTTTAGTGATTCACCATAGTGAAGGCGTAGACTCAGGTTTTCCGGGTCTCTATGTTTTTGGTTGGACAGGTTTCTCAATTTCTTTCTTAGATTTTTGCATTCTTCATCAAACCATTTGTCATTATTGTTAATTTTCTTTGGTTTTCTATTTGAGATTTTTAGATTTGATAGGGAAGCTGAGAGGTCAAATATACTGTTAAGATTTTCTACTGCCAAGTTTACACCTTCACTATTACAGTGGAACGTTTTACCCAGGAAATGGTCTAAAAGCGATTGAATTTGTTGTTGCCTAATTGTTTTTTGGTAGGTTTCCAAACTGCATTCCTTCCATATATAGCATTTCTTAATGTTACTCAGTTCCTTTGGCTTTGATGCCTCATGATTGACTATTTCTCTGTTCAAGTAGACTGTGATTTTGCTCTGGTCTGATAGGTGTAATTGGGCTGACTGTGAACGCTCTGAGAGACTCTGGGTTGAGGTCAGTGAGAAAGTAGTTACAGTACTACTGCCAAGAGATGAGCTATAGGTGTACCTACTATAGGAGTCCCCTCAAAGCCTACCATTGACTATGTCACATACCCAGCGTGCGACAGAGCTGCAGGAGATGTGACCCGTTTTTGTTGGTTATGTTGTCATAGTTGTGCCTAGGGGGGCATATGTGGGAAGGAATGCTGTCACCTCCAGGCAGGTGTTTGTCCCCCTGTGTGCTGAGGGTGTCAGGTTCTTGTCCGGTTCTGGCATTTAGGTCGCCACAGACTAGTACATGTCCCTGGGCCTGGAAATGACTGATTTCCCCCTCCAGGATGGAGAAGCTGTCTTCATTAAAATATGGGGATTCTAGTGGGGGGATATAGGTAGCACACATGAGGACATTATTCTCTGTTAGGATAATTTCTTTTGAATTTCTAGCCACAGAATGTTCCTGTTTTGATTAATTTAATAGAGTGAGTTAGGTCTGCTCTATACCAAATTAGCATACCCCCTGAGTCCCTTCCCTGTTTCACACCTGGTAGTTTGGTGGATGGGACTACCAGCTCTCTGTAACCTAGAGGGCAACCAGTGGGTCCGTCTCCTCTATACCAGGTTTCTTGCAGGATGACAATGTCTGTATTACCGATTTCTTTGGTGAAGTCCGGGTTTCTGCTCTTTAGGCCAAAGGCAGATGACCTCAGGCCTTGGATATTCCAGGATGATATAGTGAAGGCTTTTTGTTCCATAGAGTGTCCAATGTTGTTGGTCGTGGTTTGGCCTCAGGCCACTAAGTGTGAGCAGAGCCTGCTGAGCATCTGGTACATGCCATTGGCTTGGGCGAGTGTGAGAGTGGGGGTTGGGACTGTTTGCCCACTCACTACCTGGGCGTATGTGTGGCTTCCATGTTGAGGCCCTCTTTGCGGGGGTGGGGTGCATGGGGTGGGCAGGAGTGGCATAGGTCTGATCTGAGGGGGCCTAAATGGGGTGTGGGCATGGTTGACGTGGGGGGGGGTGTTGATTGGTTGGGGTGGGGGTGTGGATGTGTCTGGGTGTGCTGTGGTCTGGATGTAATTTCTCTTGGCGTGGGTCCTCTATGTGTAGGTCCAGGGGGGGGGTCCTGCAGGTCTGGGAGGGTGTCTCGCTGGTCTGGGTGGGGTGTCTATTGATCTGTTGCTCCTGTGTGAAGTGTTGGGGATACGTTTGAGAGCCATGTCCTTTAGAGTTCGGGCAAAGGTGGGCACTGCTGCCTTGTAGAGGTGGACCTGTTCTGCTGGCTTCTCTGTGGGGGTGGCCACCTCTCTAGTGGGTTGTTCTCTGTCACACGCCGTCCCCCTCAACCTCTACTCCGTCCCCCTCACGCTCTCCTCCATCCCCCTCACGCTCTCCTCCACCAGCAGTCTGATCCTTTCCTCTAGTGCTCTGTTCTTCTCCTGATCCTGCTCTTTCTCCTGTTGAAGTTGTCTCCCCACTGTCCAGAGTGCAGATATGTCACTCTCCATCTCCAGCATTCCGGGTCTGGTTAAGGGGGTGTTGTTGTGCTGGACTGTTGTCTGGGTCTGTGCTGACTGAAGTGTAATCACCTGCTGTTCCAGCTCCACCTGCCTTACCTCCAGCTGGGTGAATTTATCCTTCATTTCGATGAGGGAGTAGTAATCTGTGCTGGGAGGTTGACTCTCCGCTGGGGGTTGCTCGTCTGTGGGGTTACATAATGAAGAGGTCTGGTCTGACCCGCTCGGGGTGGAGGTATCTTTATCAAGGGAGAGCTTCTCCTGCTGGGCTGATTCTTTAATTTGGTGAAAGTCCAGCTGAAACTGTTTGGGGTTACCCTGTACAAGTACTGTTCCGGACTTATAGAGGTTTATATTAGCTGACTCAGAGTCCTCGTTGTCAAGTATTCTGAGTTTCCACCCCTCGTTAACCCCCCCTGTCTTAACAAAGGGGTAGTGTGCTAATATAGCACTGTGCCATGCCAGGGGATGGTTTGTGTGGAAGATAAGGTTGCTGATGTTCCCATTTTTGTAATAGTCAGCAAAAAGTGTCTCTTGATTTTCCATAAGGAGCTTCATTTTGTAATCTTTTCTTGCCTTATCATTCTTTACATGCACAGGGTACTGTATTTTAATTACCTCAGAAGCACCCTCCTGCTATTCAAAGGCCTCCATTTGGTTGGGGTAGACTGTGTGACTCTCCTGCCATTGTTGGGCTAATGGGCTTTGACACCTCTCACTTGACACGTCAGTGCTAGTTGAAGCTGTATCAAGCTTGGCAGAATTATGTTAGAATTCAGTCCTTATAAAGTAATCTCTCTTTCTTTCTCTCTCTCTCTCTCTCTCTCTCTCTCTCTCTGTGTCTGTCTCTTTCTCTGTTGTAGCTGTAGCAGAGGCACTGTAGCAGTAGCAGAGGCACTGTAGCAGTAGCAGAGGCACTGTAGCAGTAGCAGAGGCACTGTAGCTGTAGCAGAGGCACTGTAGCTGTAGCAGAGGCACTGTAGCTGTAGCAGAGGCACTGTAGCTGTAGCAGAGGCACTGTAGCTGTAGCAGAGGCACTGTAGCTGTAGCAGCGGCACTGTAGCTGTAGCAGCGCTGTAGCAGCAATGTAGCTGTAGCTGTAGCAGCAGCACTGTAGCAGCAGCACTGTAACTGTAGTAGCAGCAGCACTGTAACTGTAGCAGCACTGTAGCTGTAGCAGCAGCAGCACTGTAGCAGCACTGTAGCTGTAGCAGCAGCACTGTAGCTGTAGCCGCAGCACTGTAACTGTAGCTGTAGCAGCACTGTAGCAGCAGCACTGTAACTGTAGCAGCAGCACTGTAGCAGCAGCAATGTAGCTGTAGCAGCAGCACTAGCTGTAGCAGCAGCACTGTAACTGTAGCAGCAGCACTGTAGCTGTAGCAGCAGCACTGTAACTGTAGCAGCAGCACTGTAACTGTAGCAGCAGCACTGTAACTGTAGCGGCAGCAGCACTGTAGCTGTAGCGGCAGCAGCACTGTAGCAGCAGCACTGTAACTATAGCGGCAGCACTGTAGCAGCAGCACTGTAACTGTAGCAGCAGCACTGTAGCAGCAGCACTGTAACTGTAGCGGCAGCACTGTAACTGTAGCGGCAGCACTGTAGCAGCAGCACTGTAGCAGCACTGTAACTGTAGCAGCAGCACTGTAGCTGTAGCAGCAGCACTGTAGCTGTAGCAGCAGCACTGTAACTGTAGCAGCAGCACTGTAACTGTAGCAGCAGCAGCACTGTAGCTGTAGCAGCAGCAGCACTGTAGCAGCAGCAGCAGCACTGTAGCAGCAGCAGCACTGTAGCTGTAGCAGCAGCACTGTAGCTGTAGCAGCAGCACTGTAGCAGCAGCACTGTAGCAGCAGCATCGTACCGGCAGCACCGTAGCAGCAGCATCGTACCGGCAGCACCGTAGCAGCAGCATCGTAAGCAGCAGCACCGCAGCAGCACCGTAGCAGCAGCAGCACCGTAGCAGCAGCATCGTACCAGCAGCAGTGCAGCAGCACCGTAAGCGGCAGCACCTTGGCAGCAGCACCGTAGCAGCAGCAGCACCGTAGCAGCAGCATCGTACCAGCAGCAGTGTAGCAGCAGCACCGTAGCGGCAGCAGCACCGTAGCGGCAGCACCGTAGCAGCAGCAGTACCGTAGCAGCAGCAGCAGTCTGTTTCTGCTCTCTTGACTCCTTATGGAGTTGTCATGAGAATCATGTTTGGCATGACAGTGGAGTAGGCAAAAGCACTAACAGATCTGGGACCAGTCTACAAAAGTAGTGTACTACATAGGGAATATAGGGTGCCATTTGGGTCACAGCCCTCATCGTCCTGCATCTTGGTGCAGCGTGGTCAGGACTGCATTTACCCACTTTCCTGTCCCATGCTGTCACTATTCTCAATTTACATCCATCTTCATAATGTAGAGAATGATGAAGGCGAGTGAGACCAGGTCAGTCAGTCAGACCCATTGAAATAGTCACACAAATTAGTGTCGTTAAGTGCCCTTTTATGGGACTCTGACACTGGCACTACCATGGAAACTAGGCTCATTAGCAAAGAGGGAACGACAACTGCTATTGTCCTCCTTCACGGTTCACCTCCCAGCAGCACTGGGCCATGAAAACACTTTGTAACAGGAAACAGAAATGAGTGTTGTAATTGGACAAGGTCAGGTAGCAGTTCTTGGTTCCAAAAGGTTTTCTCACATTGTTTAGTGAGAAGAACATTATGCATATCTAAATGTTGTCTTATTCATACTTATTGAACATTAACACCCTGGATGGGAACATGCAGACTGTCCAGTTACAGTGAGACACATTACATTGCTGAGTTGAACAGAGTTCTGTTCTGTGGATGGCGCTCCCTTTCTCTCTCTCTGTCGCTCTGTCTCTCTCTCTCTGTCTCTCTGTCGCTCTGTCGCTCTGTCGCTCTGTCTCTGCCTCTCTGCCTCTCTGTCGCTCTGTCTCTCTCTCTGTCGCTCTGTCTCTCTCTCTGTCTCTCTGTCGCTCTGTCGCTCTGTCTCTCTGTCTCTCTGTCGCTGTCTCTGTCGCTCTGTCTCTGTCGCTCTGTCTCTGTCGCTCTGTCTCTGTCGCTCTGTCTCTGTCGCTCTGTCTCTCTCTCTGTTGCTCTGTCTTTGTCTCTCTGTCTCTCTCTGTCTCTCGCTGTCTTTCTCTCTCTCTCTCTAGTGTGATTAGCAATCCCTCTGACTCTTATCCCCTCGCTTCCCATGTCATCACTAAGATAACTAAAATCACTAAGATGTCATCACTAGATTGGAGTTAATGAGAACCCTGCTCGCTACGAAAACATAACTCACATCCCAGCCTGCCTGGGTTTACATCCTCAGTCAGCTAAGAGGTGTGTGTGTGCTTTCTCCCCTGATGGTACTGATGTTAATAGCTGTAGGTCATTGCAGGGCCCTTTCCCTGGCCGTTAATGCTGTGTACAGGGGATGGTACAGGATGGGGACGCACTGTCCTACTGTCCTCATTATTATACACACCTGACAAGCCTCTGCCTGGGCGTCGCTCGTCCTCACGCTCGTCCTAAACAATACACACACACACACACACACACACACACACACACACACACACACACACACACACACACACACACACACACAGTTTGATATAAGAGAGGCAGGGAAAGATGAGAAAGAAGAGTAAAGGGAGAGAGGGAATGGCGTGAAAGGCGAGATGGATGGGGAAAGGGGGAGAGAGGGAATGGGGTGAAAGGAGAGATGGATGGGGAAAGGGGGGGAGGGAGAGAGGGAATGGAAAGGTGGAGGAAGAGAGGGAATGGGGGAAATGGGGGAAAGGAGAGAGGGATGGGGAAAGGGGGAGGGAGAGCGAGAGGATTGGACATTAAAACCAGGGACCTTGTAATTCTGTTTCCCTGACATTAATTAGCTGTGGTTGGTTTGTTTAAACACAGGGCAGTAAAAATGAATCACTCCTTTCCTGTGTGGGCTGGTTGCAGACATAAGCGGTCTCACTCTGGTCTCAACTTAATGTTGAGAGTTATAATAGTATAAGTTCAAAATTGTTGTTAGTCACTCTCACTCAGATTCGCATGAAATGTGTTATAAAATAGCAATCATTATCTACGCCCCATGGCAAAATGTCTGGAATTGCAGGAAATTAACTTAAGTAAAAAAAAATTCTCTCCACCATCAAGACGGGAACCACTAAAATGTTTTGCCTGCTTGGTGGACAGAAACCAAATGTCACTTAAGGTCCCCAAAAGGCTAGAGGTGGGCCTGCCTCTGCTGCTGGGTGTTGGAGAGAGAACAGGAGATCATCCTGACTGTCCTCCCCCAGCTTTGGTCTGCTGAAGGAGAGGAGTGTTCATCTTGGCCTCGACTGACTGTTTGAGAGAGACACACACCCACACACACACACACACACACACACACATTTTCTCTTTGCTCTCTCCGTCCCACACACACACTGTCACACACACTCCCAACATTGCATTATCTATTTGTGCTGGCAGACACCCTTGTCGGCCAAGGCAATTTCCACTCGGCTGTCTGCCTGGGTTTTTACATATGGCCTTTTCATATACTGTACAGCCCAGAACTTACTGGGGTCTCGCTCTCTCTCTCAGCCTCTCGCTCGCTCTCTCTCTCAGCCTCTCGCGTGCTCTCTCAGCCTGTCGCTCTCTCTCTCTCTCAGCCTCTCGCTCTCTCTCTCTCTCTCTCTCTCTCTCTCTCTCTCTCTCTCTCTCTCTCTGAGCCTCTCGCTCTCTCTTTCTGCTTCTCGCTCTCAGCCTCTCGCTCTCTCTTTTAGCCTCTCACGCGCTCCCTCAGCCTCTCGCTCTCTCTCTGCTTCTCGCTCTCTCTCTCAGCCTCTCGCTCTCTCTCTCAGCCTCTCGCTCTCTCTCTCAGCCTCTCATGCGCTCCCTCAGCCTCTCACGTGCTCCCTCAGCCTCTCGCTCTCTCTCTCAGCCTCTCGCTCTCTCTCTCATCCTCTCATGTGCTCCCTCAGCCTCTCACGCGCTCTCTTTCTCTGCTTCTCGCTCGCTCTCGCTCTCTCAATTGAATTCAAGGGGCTTTATTGGCATGGGAATCATATTTTAACATTGCCAAAGCACATGAAGTAGATAATATACAAAAGTGAAATAAACAATAAAAATGAACAGTAAACATTACCAAAAGAATAAAGACATTACAAATGTCATATTATGTATATATACGGTGTTGTAACGATGTGCAAATGATTAAAGTACAAAAGGGAAAATAAATAAGCATAAATATGGGTTGTATTTACAATGGTGTTTCTTCTTCACTGGTTGCCCCTTGTGGCAACAGGTCACAAATATTGCTGCTGTGATGGCACACTGGTATTTCACCCAGTAGATATGGGAGTTTATCAAAATCGGGTTTGTTTTCGAATTCTTTGTGGATCTGTGTATTCTGAGGGAAATATGTGTCTTTAATATGGTCATGCATTTGGCAGGAGGTTAGGAAATGCAGCTCAGTTTCCATCTCATTTTGTGGGCAGTGTGCACAGCCTGTCTTCTCTTGAGAGCCAGGTCTG